>NC_088357.1:13277500-13442500 GCF_036884655.1 Musa acuminata AAA Group | reverse complement strand
CCGCACCCTGCTCCAATGGAACCAGGTATACCCGTCACTTACCCTCCGTCCGGAACAAGTTAGGCAATAAAACTCGAGTCTTGGAAGCGATTTCCTTAGTCCTCGATTGCAATTTTATGTGGCAGAGGATGAATCTAACGGCGGTTACCGAGGAGCGCGAGGTGATGTCGAGGCACGTCGAAGACTCGCTCGCCATCCTCCCGCCGCTGCGGCGTTCTTATCTGGCGCATTGCTGTAGTTCATCTCCCTGCGACGGGCTCAACGTTGTTGATGTTGGCTCCGGTGCCGGTCTACCTGGATTGATACTCGCCATTGCCTGCCCTAGTAATTATTCTGCGACCCTTCCTTTTCTCTGTCATTTCTTGACAATCATTCTATATTTGTTCCTACTTGATTCGTGCAATGGTTGTTCATGAAATATTATGACATTTGCTTCCAAGTGTTTTAAATTTTTAGTGGATAAAACCCTGGGAACTAATGCAACGATCAAAAGCTTCCACGCATAGTTAGTTGAAGTCCAGTGTTAATCAATGGGTACATTTGAGTAGATATCCTCAGCAGTGGGCAGAATCACAAGGAGAAGCTGTTAAAGGAGATGGCTTTCAGCCAACTAATTTGACCTTCTTATGTTTCCAAAAAAAAAAAAAAGTTAAGGATCTAATTTGAAACCATTTTATCATAGATTAATCAGGAGTTATACTTTGACGAGCCATAGGATAAATTATTTATTCCCATATATTGATATTCATCAATGTCCTATTACCTAATATTTGTGTCTCTTGTAGTGCTTTTGATGGAGTGTATCCAAAGTCTGCTATACTTCCTCTCATGTCTACCCTTCTTTGGTGTCACAGAGTACAGTTTTAATTCGTTGCTAGATTTGAGTTGTTAAAATGTCTTCAACCATCCAAACAGTCCCAATGTATCTAAAATGCCATCATTTTTCATCTTCGCTTCTATAGTGTACTTTTCGTCAACTTATCCCCTGATCCCTATTTGTGGTGATCCACCATGAGGAGCTTGTAGTCTTGACACATCTGAGTTAGATGGGCAAAGAAGGAACTTGTGGTCATCCACCATGTAATTAGCACCAGCACTTAGATGGGCAAAGAAGGAACTTAATATGATTGCTATTGGTGAAATTTCCCTTTCTTGAAGCATTAATTATAATCAAACAAGAATTTCGCTCTTGCTTTTAGTGCATCTGCCCAAATCTTATCCTAAGATTAAATATCTTCTCTCTTGTAAATTTTAGATTGGAAGGTTACTCTCTTAGAATCAATGAAGAAAAGATGCTTATTCCTGGAGCATATTGTTGCTCTTACTGGCTTGTCGAATGTCCAGATCTTATGTGAAAGAGCAGAGGTATCTTATCTTTTCTTTTGCCCATAAAGTAATTTGTAGAATGATATTTTTCTCACATGTGAAATTTTCGACTTGAAGTAGTTCATCTTGATCTTATCTTAAAGTACGTCAACATGCAATTAGGTGATATGCAAATCAGACGTTTAACATGCATTATAATCGATGGTGTGAGACTAATTGGTGGCTTCTCCTAATACATCATCAGCTAGCAGCGTCTGCAACATGTATATTGCAATAATTTAAACTTCAAACACTAGATTTAAATAACCTCTAGCACCAGCGTCATTATGGAGATTTTGTAATTGCCTCTTAATTTCTGTTTGGTGTGCAACAGTGAATAATTGGCTATGTATTTATGGTTGGTAGCAAGCAGATAATCCAAAAACTTTTGGATTATATGGAGGATAGATTAAGATAACATTTATGGCATCTCTTGGATGTCTTTTGTGGATGAATATTATATTATAATCAAGTTCACACAAATATCTATGATTTATTTTTTAAAGGGTTCTTTTGCCTACATGTGCTAAAAAATGTAGGTTTTTTGCATGTGTTTGCTTCAATGCCCTTCAGCATATGATTCTTGTGCTCCTGCCTACATCTATGAATAATCATCAAGTTAATTATGGATATCTAAAACATGAGCTGGTTGACCCGAGATGCAGAATGACCAAGATACCCTTGTTTAGTCCTTGAACAAATTTTCACATGGATGTCACTCTAAAAGTTTGTAGTTGATCATGAGCATCTGTTGCATGTCTTCATTGCATATATGTGCAAATCCATTGATGTTACAAGTGTCTTTTATTACATAGCAGCAAGTATTACATGCTTTGAAGGGCATTGATGAACTATTTGTAATTAGGGTGATGTAAACATAAATACATGTATTTTGAGAGGATATGCATGCAAAAAAAAAGGCCTCCTTCAAAATGTTGAAATTGAAACAACTAGAAGTGTGCAAAGAGATAAATGTAATGCCTTTCTTATGACAGTCAATTTTGCACCAACTACTTTGTGGACTACAAAAAGAGGAATGGTTCTTATCATTATCTTACCTATAATTTTTTACCCAGTATCCCAAATATTTACAATATACATTACCGAGATGAGCTTGTTAGTGGTTAACATGTTTATTTGATATTGATCTTGTCTATTGTTGTAGACATTGTTTGGAGTTCGGACAACAAATTACCTATTAAGATTTGCCTTGAGATGATATTCTGATCACCTATTCTAAATATGCTGGAATTAACATTTTTGTTGTAGGGCAGAATGTTGGCCAGAGCATTGATTACAGGGAATTATTTGATGTAGCAGTGGCAAGAGCTGTTGCGGAAATGCGTACTCTGGGTAGGCTTTGACTTGCAAAATGTATCTGTTGATGTTTTTTGTATTATGTGATCATTAGGCATTCTATTTTAGCTTAGAGTTTTCTTTAATACAGCTGAGTACTGTCTTCCATTGGTTCGTGTTGGTGGCTTGTTCATTGCTGCAAAAGGCTCTGATCCTCAGGTAAATTTTATTTTCCTTGTCTAATTATTTCATGTTATGGTCCTTAGTTTAATTAAGTTTGTTACTACTTTTCTTGGCTTCATATAATTTTTTTGATAAGCTAGAAAGGAACTTTGAAATTATTGTGGACTTAAAGTTTGGCCAAGAACTGCACATGATATCTTGTCATTTCTATTCATCATTCATCATTTACATATTGTTGAAAGTATCCTATGTGACACTTTTTATATTTGCAACTGGTCGATATAAGTACTGCTCAAATGATATCTCCATCGTCCACAATAAGATATTACTTGTGTAATTAAGTGTCCAAAAGAATCTGATATCTTTAATAAGTATTTGACATCACATATCCTAGAAGCATCCCACAATCACTATATCTTATGTGTATCTTATGCAGATATGACAAACAATTTTGACGAATCCATGTTTTATGGGATAGATTTGCAATTATCAAATTTACTCACTCTTGAAGGTCATTTAATCAAATTATAAATGGTGGCACACATTGCAAATAAGTGACGTATAAGAGTGACATCCATTCTCAGCGTTAGGCATGACCATGGTTTGGTTCAAACTGGAACTGAATCATTTTGGCAGTTCATCGGCTTGGAACCGGGCCTAGGCGGTTCGGTTCTGGTTCCAACTGCATAGGATCGAAAACAATGTTCTTGTTCGAACTAGCCAAATTAAAAGAAATTAAATAGCAAACGATCGAGATTGACCATTGATTGATCCTTTTGTAGGGTGGCAAATGACCAATTTGCCTCAGTCAACTATGGCTATTTTCAGGGGCATCTTGACTATTTCATAATTCAAAAAATAATTAAAAATAATAAAAAACAAATTTGTCAAAATTTTGCATATTTATTTTTCTGTTATTACGTGTATGAAAATACATCCACTTTTCCAAGTGGAATTTTGAAATAAAATTACGAATTTTCTGTTGCTTTAAATAATTTTTAATTGAAAATTAAAATTTTTAAAAAATATTTAAAAAAGGAACTAGAATCGAAACCAATATAATCGATAATTTTAAAATTAAAATTGTCGAAACCAAAACCAAACCTGGAATTGGAATCACCGATTTCGGAACCAGACCTAGAACCTCCCGGATTTGTTCAATTTCGGTCCCCAAAAACCTAGAGCCAAAACTACCGGTTCCAGAACCAAGGTCATGCCTACTCAGCATTGAGTTCAGGTGCAAAGATTATCATGCATGAGCCTGTGCCAACATCTATTTAATAGTGTGATTTCTTATTGTATTAATCAG
The DNA here is from genome assembly GCF_036884655.1 of Musa acuminata AAA Group. Taxonomy (NCBI): domain Eukaryota; kingdom Viridiplantae; phylum Streptophyta; class Magnoliopsida; order Zingiberales; family Musaceae; genus Musa; species Musa acuminata. The sequence goes on along the minus strand of NC_088357.1, from coordinate 13,438,347 downwards.
CATAGACCAAAAATTGGCCTTATCGTATGTTGGCACCTTCAGCATGAATTGACATGGCATGTGACAATACCCTTCCAGCACAAATCGCAAAATGTGCTTACTAGCACGGTGATCTTAGCTAAATGCATTTTGAAGTGCATGACAGGCAATCTATACCTGCAACAGAAGGCTTGCCAAATGCAATTCTTTTCTGTTTTCTGTTTTGATTACTTTGGGTTTATTGCTTGTCTAGTTATGCAGTGGGTTTGGAGAGTAAAACAAAAGGAAAGAAAAGCTAAGCTTAAGATGTCATCATGTTCTAGCACGCATTAATAACTGTCATCAATAACTAAGAATCAGAGAACACAACTTGTTCCCGTCTGTTGTCAGTATGAACTAGTGGCTTCTTGAGTCATGCATTAGTTTGCGCTAGGTTAAGATATTTGGAATGTGGGTTTTTTCTATTTTTACTATCTTTTCTGTCTATCTTATGTCTTTTTTATTATCGACCAAAATGACTATTCCTTTGGAGTAACAGAAAATTTTCCTTGACAAAAGACAATGATGATTTGACTACATAGATCCTCTTCCCTCATTAGGAGGGTTTTTAGCAATTGATGACTTTTGAAAGCCTCGAAAGGAAAGCTGTCAACTTCGGGGTGGATATAGGTCAAATAATCTATCAAGTGAATCAGCAAGCCCCATTGGAGTTCTATGGCAAGCCTAGCAAATTCCATCTTTTCCTTGGATGGGGTTTCATGGTAAAAGCAAGCTAATAGGTTGTGCAGTCCTCTTTATAACAAACAGTAAGTAGAGTTTTTTTTATAAAGTTGACAAAATTTCTTGAAACTTAATTTCTCAAGTTTTAAACTAGAAGGTGATGTGACTGCAGAAAGAATCTCTCAAATTTGGTCCAATAAGAGTTATTGACATTGGTTCTAGTCATTAAAGGCTCGACTTAAGCATTCCTATCAACCAGTATTTTTGTCTTCTTTGTTTCTTAATAGGTCATGTCTTGCTTGATGTTTTGTGCAGGAAGAAGTCAAAAGCGCAGGGAAAGCAATTCAGTTGATGGGTGCTTCCATCATAGAGTTGTGCACAGGTTTATGTACACTGTTTTTCACTTTGACAAACATATATTGGTGAATATATTGAAAGAGAGTTATAGATGTTTAAAACAGTTTAAAACATGAATTAGGAAATTTAAGCCATAGTTTACTTTCACCAAAGATATACAATAAGTTTGACATGTCATCTTCCAAAAATCCCATTTATATGACATGGTAGCATCATTTTGCCCCCCCTTGTAGAGGCTGTATTCGATCTTGAACTTGCATACTTATAGAAAACACAAATGCACCTCGAGAAGGAAGGCTTAAATAGACTGGTCTATCAGATGGACCTTTGCTGCGGGAAGTGAAGAAGCTGCTGGAATAGCTTAAACAAACATTTGTGATGTGGTTCATTATTTCTACTTTGTGATTAATATGCCTTTCATTTAAAGAGTCTTAGAGATGTTTAAAACAGTTTAAAACATGAGTTAGGCAACTTAAGCCATAGTTCACTTTAACCAAAGAGATACAATAAGTTTGACATGTCATTTTCCAAAAATCCCATTTATATGACATGGTAGCATCATTTTGCCCCCACTTGTAGAGGCTGCATTCGATCTTGAACTTGCATACTTATAGAAAACAGCATTTGATCTTGAACTTGCATGCTTATAGAAAACACAAATGCACCTCGAGAAGGATGGCTTAAATAGACTGGCCTATCAGATGGACCTTTGCTGCAGGAAGTGAAGAAGCTGCTGGAATAGCTTAAACAAACAATTGTGATGTGGTTCATTATTTCTACTTTGTGATCAATATGCCTTTCATTTAAAGAGTCTTAGAGATGTTTAAAACAGTTTAAAACATGAGTTAGGCAACTTAAGCCATAGTTCACTTTCACCAAAGAGATACAATAAGTTTGACATGTCATCTTCCAAAAATCCCATTTATATGACATGGTAGCATCATTTTGCCTCCACTTGTAGAGGTTACATTCGATCTTGAACTTGCATACTTATAGAAAGCAGCATTCGATCTTGAACTTGCATTCTTGTAGAAAACACAAATGCACCTTGAGAAGGAAGGCTTAAATAGACTGGCCTATCTGATGGACCTTTGCTGCGGGAAGTGAAGAAGCTGCTGGAATAGCTTAAACAAACATTTGTGATGTGGTTCATTATTTCTACTTTGTGATTAATATGCCTTTCATTTAAAAAAGAGATGTTTAAAACAGTTTAAAACATGAGTTAGGCAACTTAAGCCATAATTCACTTTCACCAAAGAGATACAATTAAGTTTGACATGTCATCTTCCAAAAATCCCATTTATATGACATGGTAGCATCATTTTGCCCCCACTTGTAGAAGCTGCATTCGATACTTGCATACTTATAGAAAACACAAATGCACCTTGAGAAGGAGGGCTTAAATAGACTGGTCTATCAGGTGGACCTTTGCTGCGGGAAGTGAAGAAGCTGCTGGAATAGCTTAAATAAACATTTGTGATGTGGTTCATTATTTCTACTTTGTGATTGATATGCCTTTCATTCTTATCTTTTTCATTATCCTCATCTCTTACAACTTTTCAATTGAATTTCTGATGACCACTTTTATTTTTTCATATTGGCTTGGTATATCCATTATGATCTTGACTTGAAAAATTGACATGGACTTAGTACCAAACAGAAAATCATCCTCCAAGAAGAAGTGGCATGGGTATGGACTGAGAAAGACATCTTAAGAATTACATCTTGATCAGTCATTTGATAAAACATCTCATTTTGCAGCTTCAAGCCCTAGAATACTGGAAAAGAGATTTAATTTATCATCTGAATCTTTGTGTGGAAGTTCTTTTGGCACTATCAATTCGTATGCTGCAAAAATCTGCTTTAGGGGCATGATTGCGGAGCTGCCTCATGTTCTCTTATTTCTTTCTAAATTTTTGGACTAGAAATTCAATCTCTCTTTCAACCGTCGAATCATGGTACATATTTCAAGTTCTGGGAGCCGCTTTCCCATTGTTCATGTGAGATAGGCTGGGGGGATAGTCTGTTTCTTGCTGATATCATAATTTGTTTGTAACTTCCTTTGTGTTGTTGCTAGGAAAATGCAACTACAATTACAAGTAATAATGGCCTGTGAGTTATCAGCAATTTCTAACTAGTGTTGTTGTCATTTCCAGTGGAATCACATAGCCCAAAAGGACAAAGAACTACTGTTATCTGTTTGAAAGACCGTGCAACGCCGAAAAGGTTTCCTCGTCATCCTGGTATTCCAACGAAATCGCCACTATGACGTGTGCAATTTTTTTTCTTGTAATATATACTGAGTTGTTTAGTCACAATAGATCTCTTCTTGCGAGAACAGTGCTTCTCATCTGCTTTGTAACTCTTTGCCTTGTTAGGTTATTATTGTTGTAATGCTGCATATTAGTTACCTGTTATGTGCTGGGCAGAAAATGGCCATTTAAAATGCTGTTGCCATTTAGTTTGGCTTCACCTACAATTTTTACTGATTTGATGCAACAGCAAATCTTGCCTCATCAACATGGAACAGTGTGTCAAGGATAGGATGAAGCATCACAAAGTAGAAGCTCTCCACCATTTCAATAGCTGGCAAAAAAGAGATTCATGGGTAATGATTGCTTTTGATTATGGTATCCAAATGCAGACAGCCAATTTGTCTTTGTTTTCTTGTTCTGAAGGAATAGTCACAGTTAGCTATGTGCACATAATATTATCTGAAGAAGAAGATGATGCCTTCAATCCATGGAGAAGAATGAGAAGGCTCCAATGGCCGGTCGATATACGGTCGGTTCCTTGGTGGTTAGATGGTCTAATCATAAAAACGAGGTTGACCAATTGTCAATGACCACGTGTACTAAGGTATCTGATTGTCACATGTTGTCCTCCCATCAAGTAAGAAATTTAATTAGCAGTGTTTGATTAGATCGACAAGTATCAGTCTGACCGGTGTTTTAAATCACAAAAAAAAAAAATCATTGTCATTTTCCTAAATTCTTTGTCCTACGTGGCATCTTTTGAAAGAGGTGGCAGTGGCCACATCCCCTCCTCTCATTTATTTAAGTTGCAAAACATTCTACTTGTAGCTCATCCACTTTTAGCCAACTTGAACTCTAATTCAACATATTAGAGGTAGGACACCTAATCCCACTGACAATGACTTTATGATTCTAGAAAGGACATCTGGTTTATTCATTTATGTATTCTTAATATTTTAATTGCAGCAAGATTTTCTATATAATAATAATAATAATAATAATAATATTATTATTATTATTATTAATTGATTGATTGATTGACTTGTTTATGCTTCCCACATCATACATCCACAACAGCAAACACTATGGGCCATAAGCCAAATCTTCCTTTCTTAGGTCATTGAAATTAATATAAGCTTCGTGAGTGATTAGAAGTAATCTTCCAAACTACTCTCCCCTCCTTCCATACCAAAGCCCAAAACCATGACCTCCTCCAACTCTTTCCTCCTCCTTGCGGCCATCGCCGGATTCCTCCTCTTGCCGGCTTCATCGCTCTCGGCCTCCACCTTCTTCTTCCCTCCGCCTCCGCCCACCATTAACCCCTGGCTCCCCTTCCGGAACCTCTCCGGCTGCCACCGCGGCGACGACAACCCCGGCCTCGCCGGCCTCAAGCATTATCTCAAGCACTTCGGCTACCTCCCTACTTCGTCCATGAACTCCACCGACTCCTTCGACGACGCACTTGAGATCGCCATCCGGTCGTACCAACGCTTCTTCGGCCTCAACGCCACCGGCGAGATCGACGAGCCTACCGTCGACCAACTCATGGCCCCTCGCTGCGGCGTCGCCGACTTCGTCAACGGCTCGTCAGCCCTCCCTGGACGCAACCTGTACGCCTACTTCCCGGACGCTCCTACTTGGCCCTTCTGGCGCCGCAACCTCAAGTACGCCATCACCGCCACCTCCGACGTCCCCATCGACCGCGCCGTCCTCAAGGCCGTCTTCGCCCGCGCCTTTGGGCGGTGGTCCGCCGCGACCACGCTGACGTTCGAGGAGACGGACTCGGCGGCGGACGCCGACATAACGATCGGTTTCTACCGGGGCGCGCACGGGGACGGGGAGCCGTTCGACGGGGTGCTGGGCACGCTGGGGCACGCCTTCTCGCCGACGGACGGGCGGCTCCACCTGGACGCCGCGGAGGCGTGGGTGGCCGAGGGGGACATGACGAAGGGCAGCTCAGACGTGGCGGTGGACCTGGAGTCGGTGGCGGTCCACGAGATCGGGCACCTGCTGGGACTAGGCCACTCGGCGGCCGCCGACGCCATAATGTACCCGGCAATCAACACACGGACTAGGAAGGTGGAGCTGACGACCGACGACGTCGAGGGGATACAGAGTTTGTACGGAAGCAACCCGAACTACCGAGGCGCGATGCCGTCGGCACCGTCGACCAGCAGCCCGGAGACGAACGGTGGAGCGCCTGCGCGGAGGTGGCGGGACAGGTTGGCTTCGACCGTTATAGCGGTTGGGTTGTCGTTGCTTTTACGGTAGTGGTAGAAGTCTTTTAGGTTTTGTTCTACGTAGGGATTCATTCACATCTTATTACACCATTTCTTTCCATTTTCAAATATTTATTTTGTAATTTATATATTATACATAGTCTACAAGAAAGTTTATCTTCTTTTAATTGGTATTCTCAAACAAAATTTGGGGATTTTATTGTAGTTTAGCCACTAGCCAGTTGGATTATTTCATGTTACCATCAAATCAAATCAAATCAAATCAAATCAAATCAAATCGGAACTATGAGTTTATATATTAATTTTTGAATGATCATCATCTAGATTTACAATATCTCCAAGTGATCGGTAATTATCATTATTCTATGAGATTTATAAAAGGGATTTTAATTTTTATGTGGTATTTCTTTGTGTCATCCCATTCTCCAACTCATGCGTAAATGTTTTTATTTGAATATTAGAAGAGGAATACAATTTCTGTTCAACTATTCAATTAAATTTTATTATCAAATATAATTTTAATTTAATAATTGATAAGAACTCCTATCTAATGCTTTAGATAGGAGTGATGGGATAGCGGGAAAAAAAGAAATAGAGAAACAGATATTATAAATTATCAAATTTAATATGTGTTTTAGTTTTGAAATATCTTCTCTATTCTCCTTTATTGACATTCCTATATATATATATATATATATATATATATATATATATATATATATATATATATATATATATATATATATATATGATTTTTTTTGTTAATTATCATATTTTCTTTAGATTTTTCAAGATTGAATTAGTTCAAGATAAATTAAGAGAGAGAGAGAGAGCAACTCCTATCGCTAATCTCAAAGTCAAAAAAGATAGATTAATAAAGAGCAAATCACGTTGAGAATCTTTTTAGAGAAAGAAATAAGATGATGAAAGAGAAACTACTAGAGAGAGAAAATCCAATGAGAAAAAAAACTTGAGGAGAGAGAGATTATGGAAATAGAAAATTATAGAGAGATAAACTATAGAGAGAAAAAATATACAAAATCATGACAATCACTAAATAAGAGAAGATATCAAGATTAAGAAAACAATCGACACGATAGATTGTACTCGGACAAAGATGATCAGAAAAAATTACCATGACATCAATTAGTTGATAGAAAAAGACCACCACAACATCAATTAATTGATAGAGAAAGATCAACGGATTGAAAGCTTGATCACTTGCAAAAGAGAACATTGAATGTCTAGATGATGATTTTTATAATTTATTTTGGATCTTGTTATTATTTAGAATTAATGAAAAAGATTAATAGAGATTAAAATTTATGATGATAACTTTCTCAATGCAAAAGGTTTAAAAGAATCCTTGGATAGTTTTAAAGATGTAATATATGATAAAGATATTATATCAATCTTTGAAGAACAAAAAGAAAAGTTAGTTTTTAACGAAGAAGAAAACAAAAGAACACTAAAGCTTATCTCTCAATCAATACTATTGAAGTATTAATTAATGGATCTCTAGATGTAACATCCTACTCCTAATCCCATCGATACCCTAGTATCATGTCATTTTTTAATTCTTTTACTACTATCAATAATAGTGTAACAAAAAATAGATAATCTTAAAAATAAAATCTATTAATTTACTAAATATAATGATAGAGTTTTCCTGTACATAATGATTTTGATACTTGTATATAATAATAACCTATAACCAAAAGAAAAACATACCCACACAATATGTCTAAAGATTATACATATATAAATGTCCATAGGATATTGTTTATATCTACACTAGTATGGACTTATATGTGTTCACTTTCTTGTCCAATGGTGAGATATCAATATATTTACTTATAAAATAAGATCTAAGTTATCACTCAGTAAGTATAAACCTTTATAGCTTTATTTAGGTAAGCATATATCATGTCATATTATAATATGTGAAAATCATCAGTAAAAGATATTTGATTGTAAATCTCTTATTCTATGACCTTTTTTTGCAAATATAGTCCTACGATGTAACATATGCAAAATAAAAAGGTAAAATTCTACATCGAAATAATTCAAAGTACTTATATGCATATATAAAAAACATAACAAATTTATAAATTTTACTCCCCATATCATAATATATATGTGCACTCTCACACCTCATATCATTATAATATATATGTGCACTCTTACACCACTTATCATAATATATATGTGTACTTCTACATCGTATGTTATAATACATACATATACTTTCACACCATATGTCATAGCATATACATGTATCGTAAGTAATTACATATCATGCATTCACACACTACATGTCATAAAAAAACACATACACTCTCACATCACATATCATTATATATATGCATACATACAAGATATTTTTATCATAATTCATATATTTTTATGCTTATAAAATATATACATTCACACTTAGCTCATACCTTACTCATGACAATCATATCAAAATGTATTATGAATATGATAATTTATACGATCATTATTCTATAGCAAATTAAACTTATATTTACCTGATTTAACTTAAAAGTGAAGATGATAGTAAAAGGACACATTCCTTAATGATTAAGTATGCTAGCGAGTGGTACATCTATTTGTTAAGATCGAGTCGACACTAAAGGGGGGGAGGGGGGGGGGGTGAATTAGTGCAGTGGATAAAAACGTCAGTTAGAAATTTCTTAGTATGATAAAATCCGATCTCGAAAGATAACTTGAAATTGAATGCTTGTTCATAAGCGTAGTAAAGCAAATTAAGGAGGAAGTGAAGCAATTCTAAAGTAAGTAAATGACAATAATAGAAATGCACATCGATTTATAGTGGTTCGATCGTCGTGACCTACATCCACTCTCGATTCCTCTTCACTCAAGGCTACCAACTTTCACTACCGATCTTCTTTCAATGGGTGAAGATCAACTATCTTTTTACACTCAATTCTCCTTTTAATAAGTTCAGGATAGAACTTTTACACCCCCATTTACTCCTCTCTTAAACCACACTAATACTTAGAGCTTGAGATGAGTTCTCACAAGATTACAATAGCATATTTCTACTTTTTTACTCTCAATTCTCATATATGTTAACCAAGGATGAGAGAGGTATTTATATGCCTCAAGTAGATTCAAACTTGGAGTCTAAAAGTGTCTTATCCCTAGTTTTCGGGGTACTAGCGATACCACCGCTTCACAGTCTTGGAGACTCTACCACTGACAGTTCCACTAGTTTGGGTCACTGTTTGGGCATTTCACTTGGCCCAACACAGCTCAAACTTGGGCTCGATTGGCCCCTAATTGTGTTGGCCCAATTTCAACCCAATTACACCTAAAACCTACTTCGATATAGACAATTATTACAAAGCTAATAAAATGTTGTCCGGCATGTCATTGGTTCATCGACGCCTTATTTGATTTTTTCGGTGCATCGTTCTCTCTTACGCCCTATTACCTAATCGATCAGTTGACCTTCGCAACTTCGATTTCTTTGGCGTAATTTCGCTCTTCTTGGCTCGATGCCCAAGCCCATGGCCTGAAGCCTTCTGCTGATACGTCGACCGATCCTCCGGCTCGACATCCAATCTTTTGACAATTTTTACTCCGAACCAACATGATTCTTCCTGCTTTTAATTGTTTCTCCCTGATCGAAGCTTTCTACGTCACTCAAAATGTATATCAGATCATAAACACTATCAATTGGTTTCATCATCAAAATTCAAGATTCAATAATCTCCCTCTTTTTAGTGATGACAATCGATTGATGATAGAGTTAACTTTAACTCCCCCTATCAATATGCCATATTGATAGAGCCTTGAATTCAAGTTGAATTCAAGTCCAAGCAATATTTCATCATGAATATATGCAACACATTATATACATATCATTGCATTGCATGCGTCATTATCATAATGATATTTTAAATTATTATTAATATAAATATTATATGGTATCAAAATATCAAAATATATTACATCCTACCAATGTATGATTCTCATATCATCATATCTTCTCCTCCTTTGTCATCAACAAAAAGGAGAAGCGCAACTATCTTTTAGAGATATGAATGCTTAGCTATTTAATAAATTTTTCATTACTTTAGCTATTGAGTTTCTTTCTTCTCTTTTGAGAAGTGCAAGATAGTTTGGTTTTGCATTTTCTTAAAGTGTGCAAGTTAGTAAGTTTTTTTTCTTTTTGCAATATGCAAGTTTTCAAATTTTGTACAAGATAGCATGTTTTTGCATCTTCTTGAAATGTATAACTTAGCAAACATTACTTTTCTTGATATTTGCAAGATAGCACTTCTTACATCTCTTTTAAGATAAGCAAGCTTGCAAGTTTACCTCTCCTTGCGATGTGCACGCTAGCATGATTTGGTTCTTCTTGAATTATGCTAGCTAGAAAATTTAGGTTCTCTTTTGAGATGTGCACACTAGCAATTCTTTCTCCCCTTTTGTCATTGACAAAAAGAGGGGAATAACAATAAAATAATACAATTAATTTATCTTTACATCAATTTTTAAATTATCACATAAAGGATAACAAGAAAAGTTTGATGATGAGATATATTTACATAGTAAAAAATCATATCATGAAAGGTAAGATCATATGAATATCAAAAAACATGATTCATTTTTATAAATATTTTTTAATAAAATACAAGAAATCATTCAAGAATAAAAAGTGAGGGATCTTAATTCATATAAAGAAACTATCAAGTTTTGATTCCAAAAATTCAAGATCGATCATGATATAGATAAAAGCATTCCTATAAAAAAAAAGGAGTCATAGAGAACACATAAAGTATTTCGATTTATGTATAATATATCTCAATTTATTATGAATCAAAAAAAAATTATGATTCTAAAAAATCATGATTCATTTGGATAATTTATCTTTTTAGTAATTAGCATAAAGAAACATGGGAGTTAAAAAACAAGATCTTGATTCATAGAAAAATCTCATGTATCAAATATCGAGAAATCAACATCATGATTTGGATAAAAAAATAAATCTTAACTCATAAAGTTTTCTTATATGAAATGCCAAGTCATCATCATTATTATGTTGGGCATGATACTAAATTAATAAATTTTTAAATCAACATTAGTTGGATATGCATGATACCAAAACATGATTTCAAATCTTCAACATATAAAGTGAATAATTTCAAACTATTACAAATCATTATCAAGGTCATAGTTTGTTTGCATAAGTTTCTTCTTTAGTAAATGGTAAAAAGAAATTATCAAAGATAAAAAATATTTTGATTCTCATAAAAGATAGCTCAAGTAGAAAAATCAAAAGAAAGTTTATGATTTGGTTGAAAAATTTTCATTCAAATTTAAATCATCAAAATCACTTTTAAAAAAATTCAATGAAAGTAACGTAAATAGATTCACACAAGAACTTGATTCATGTATAATGTTTCAATTTATCATGAATCATAAAAAAAATTAGAGTATCAAGTGACCTAATCATGATTCATGTGACAAAAAGATTATTGATTCATGCATTTAAAACATTATTACTTCAACTCATCATGCATAGTTTTAAAATAAAAAATCATCAAATATGATGCAAATATTTATTTTCAAAATGCATTCCCTTTTTGTTGTTTCAATTTAAGTGATTTGATTTCATGCAAGCATGTCTTTGTCCTTTTTTATACCAAATCAAAACATATATCATCGTTTAAAATGAAAGTGTAAGATTTATCACAAAAATCATCAAGATCAATAAATCACAAAAATCATCATGTATAACTTCAAAATCTCATGCATAGAATAAAATCATGAAGCATTGCATCAAAAATTTTAATATTTTCATTACATTATTACATCATTGTACATCATTAAATCATCAAAATTAATTTTATCAAACATAAAGTATTTTCAAAATCATTTTGTTTATTATAGTAATGCATTTTCTTTTTAAGTGAATCTAATTTTTCATGCTTAGTGCTAAGAATTAACATACAATTTTCATGATATATATGTATATATATTTAAAACTAATCTTGAAAAGCATTAAGTAATTACATGATAAGGAAAAAGAGATTCGATTGAGTCGCTTACCTTGTTGACGAAAGCCATCAAAGCGTAGTTCGCCACCTTGCCCTTGTTGGTTTGCTCCTCGTCTTCGGATGAGCTTGATTCATCTTTTGACAACTTTTTCTTTAGTTTTATATACTCATTTTTGTAGTGACCCGGCTTCTTGCATTCAAAGCAAGAAGTTGTGTTCTTTTTAAGTTTGTTTTTATTCTTTGATTCTTGTTTCATAAACTTTTTAAGTTTTATTGTTAAGAGTTCAAAGTCATCATCACTTGAGCTTTCGCTCGAGTGGTCTTCTTGAGTATTAAGTGCTAAATCCTTCTTGTTCTTTGGAAAGTTATTCTCAAGTTTGTCATGTGCCACATAAGTCATTTCATAGGTCATTAAAGACCCAATAAGTTCATCAAATGAAAAATAGTTCAAATCCTTCGTTTCTTGTATTGTTATTACTTTCGGATCCCAATTTTTAAAAAGAGATCTTAGAATCTTGTTTACAAGTTCAAGATTAGAAAAAGATTTACCAAATACTTTTAAATCATTGACGACATCCGTAAAATAGTTTCACTTGGTTCCGTTCGAAATAATTCAAAATCATGCATCAAAAGATTTATTCTAGACTCTTTTACCCTATTAATGCTTTTGTATGTGATTTCAAGTGTATGCTAAATATCATGCATAGTTTTGCAAATAGAAACACAATTAAATTCATTTTTATCTAAGGCGCAAAATAAATCATTTATAGCTTTGACATTCAAAGAGAAAGTCTTCTTCTCCAATTCATTCCAATCATTCATTGGAAGAGAAGACTTTTGAAATATGTTTTCGATACTATTGCATAAATCGAGATTAAACGAAAGCAAAAAAACTCTCATCTGAATTTTTCAATAAGTAGTCCGTCCCATTGAACATAGGAAGATGAATGATAGAGTGACCCTCTTAAAATCCGTAAAGAACCATTTCTCTTAGGTGTTAAACCAAATGAGAAAAGAACGTGGCTCTGATACCAAATATTAGGATCGAGTCGATACTTGGGGGGGGGATGTCAATTAGTGCAGTGGATAAAAACGTCGGTTTGAAATATCTTCATACGATAAAAATCGATCTCGAAAGATAACTTGAAATTGAATGCTTGTTCGTAAGCATAGTGAAAGCAAAGTAAGGAAGAAGTGAAGCAATTGTAAAGTAAGTAAATGATAATAATAGAAATGCACACTGATTTATAGTGGTTCAATCGTCGTGACCTATATCCACTCCTGATTCCTCTTCACTCGAGGCCATCAGCTTCCACTATAGATCTTCTTTCAATGGGCGAAGATCAACAATCTTTATATACTCGATTCTCCTTTTGACAGGTTCAGGAGAGAACCTTTACACCCCCACTAACTCATCTCTTAAACCACACTAACACTTAAAGCTTGAGAGAAGTTCTCACAAGATAATAATAGTATTTTTCTAATTTTTTATTCTCGATTCTTATGTATGTTAACCTGAGAGAGGTATTTATAAGCCTTAAGTGGATTCAAATTGGAACCTAAAAGTGTCTCATCCCCAGTTTTCGGGGACTGACGATACCACCGCCTGTGTTGGGCGGTACCACCACCCATAGCATTGACACTAGGTAGTACCACCGCTTGGGAGACTATGTCTAGGCGGTACCACCGCCCAAACTAGTGGTACCACCGCTTGACAGTCTTGGAGACTGAGTCTGGGCTGTACCACTACCCAAACTAGCGGTACCATAGCCTGACATAGTCTCGGAGATTGTCCCACCGACGGTTCCACCAGTTTGGGTCATTGTTTGAGCCTTTCACTTGGCCCAACATAGCCCAAACTTAGGCCTAATTGACCCCTAATTGAATTGGCCCAATTCCAACCTAATTATGCTTAAAATCTATTTCAATCTAGACAATTATTATAAAGCTAATCAAATATTGTCCAACATGTCATTGGTTCATCGATGCCTCATCCGATTCTTCGGTGCATTGTCCTCTCTTGCGGTCTATTGTCCAATCGGTTAGTTGACCTCCGTAACTTCAATTTTCTTGGTGCAATTTTTGCTCTTCTTAGCCCGATGCCCGAGTCAATGGCCTGAAACCTTCTGCCGATACGTTGACCGATCCTTCGACTCGACGTACAATCTTCTAACATGTTTCACTCTAGCCCAACATGATTCTTCCTACTTTTAATTGTCTCTCCCTGATCGAAGCTTCCTGCGTTACTCAAACGCAAATCAGATTATAAATACTATCAACTGGTTTCATCATCAAAATACGAGATTCAACACTATTAAATTAGGAGCATAAGATAATGAGATGCCTTAATTAAGAACATTACATGTTCAACTATTGATTTATAATAATTCATAATTTTTTTTGATAAAATCCCTTATAACATAGAGTATATTCAACCTAAAAGTTTATTGCACAATTCTATGAATAAATTTTATTTCACTATTTTAACGAACCAAATGATTTTAAATTATTATAAAATTTTATAAAAAATAAATGACATATAAAGCTAAATATATATTAATTTTTAACCTAAAATAGAATGCTAAACTATCCTTTTAATTTACTATGAACATATATTTTATTTTGTTGAAACTAGATTGAGAATATATGAATTTATAAATATTATATTTTAGCATGCAGAGATGATATTCACTCAATTCAAAATTTCACAGAATCCTAATGAAACGTTTTAAAACATATCAAAAGACAGAGTTTAATTATATCCCTAAAAGGGTCAATTCAACTTGAATAAAATCTCATCTAAGAAAATAGAGGATCCTAAGTACCTTAAATTAGGACACTTATAACTATCTGTATTGATTCCAGATTAAAGCCATAAGGCCATAGAACTATAAAAGATTCATACAAAATATATGCAAAAATTAAATATTAATTTAAAATCTAGGTTACTCAAAAGTAGTTAAGAAAATTAGTTTATAATAAAGAAAACTGAAATCTTTAAGTATAACAAGGGAAAGATTGAGTTTTTCTTACCTCAACTTTTGTTAGAGCTAGGGTTTCTTAGCTTCCATAAGAAAATCTAAGAGAATGACTAAAGAAAATAAAAAAAGGTCATGGGTTATGTTGGTAAAGAGGATAAGGTCAAAATAAAGTAGAGATGAATCTTATATCTAAGTTTAAATCTCGACCTTATTTCAAGTTGTTTATTTTTCTTCTTTTACTAATATAATTATAAGATTATAGCAACTTTAATTAAGTTTAATTTAGTTTGACAAAGATGATATCTTTGATCTAATCTTATTCTTTAATCTTGTATCTCAATATTTTTAGTATAGCACTCCTTTTTTATTTATATTTATATTTAATTTTTTTATTACTCCATCCATATCTAAGCAATTTATTATTCTCAATATACATACTGTTTAAAACTCAAACCTTTTTAACTTTAATTTTGTTCAAACATGTAAACCTCGAGATTTACTTGAGATCGATTATAATTTAATTATTACTTTTAGTTATAATATGTATGCTTATTATTACTATAACTTAATCAAATACTCAAATTCACTAATATACTTAAGCTTATTATGTCCAAAGATCATCTTTTTTATTGTAAAATATATTTAAAGTAAACATTGATTCGCTCAACTAATATTTCATAAAACATTGAGAATAAAATTTTTAAAAAATATGTACTTTAATTTTAAAAGTAAAAAAAAAGAGCATGTTATTTATTATATTTATAGAGTATAGACATCATAAATTATATCACTAAGAGTAATATATACATATTATTTATATTTCTACTTATATGCAAGTTGTAATTTAGTGTATGTAAGATTCGGACATTGTACTAGAGCTAATATTATGAGAGAATCCTAGTTGATTTTAAAATATATTTATGAAACAGGTATATGTCCTCTTGCATTATCTCAAGGTAAATTAGAAAAAAATACATAATATAAAACTAGAAGAAAGTGAAGATATTTTAGTAGGAGAAGATAAATAAGATATCTCATCAAATATGATAAATTCCACCAATATTATTCCTATTGAGATTGGTGATGCCAAGATCATGTAAAAATAAGATTCAGATGTGAATAGTATTAATTTTAGTTGAGTAGATATTTTTTTTACCAGAAGCATAAAAGTATTTTTATCTCCTTATGAAAAAAGAAAATTTATAAAGTCGATCATTATATATTTAAAAGCAGATATTGCTAATGTTGATACCAAGATCATCATTATTCAAGCTCTAGAAGCTATAAAGATTAATGAACATTTTATGATAAAGGAGTTAAATATTTCTATAGATGATTATATTAATCAGATTGATTTTATATTTAGAGATTGGTTCAAGAAATTTGAAAAGCTTGATTCTAAACAAATCAGAGTTTTATAATTGATAAAGGCACATCGGGAACATGGATAACTTTTTATGAGTTGTAGGATTCATAATTTAGAGATTCCAAAAAATATTACACATAATAATGATATCAAAGGAGATATCATCAAGTTTCATGGCATTCCAAATGTTTTTACAAAGTTTAATTTAGGGGAGGATGCCTAAATATTTAATAAAACTTTATAATTAAATACGATCATGGTTTAGGAGTCTTACTCAAGATAGAAATTTCTATAAAGAGTTAAAATCTTAGGTTTATTATAAAAGGGATATATGAGATAGTTATCGTGTTTAATATAAGTTTTAATTTTAAAGTATCTTTTATATTCTCCTCTATTAATATCCATCATGTTTATAAGATATTTTTTAATATTTTTAAAATTCTCTTCTAGATACATTAATACAAAGTGCTCATCTACGATTGGATTGAAAATGACACAAGCTTGAGACAATTTGATTATAAAAAAATATTTAAATGAAGGACATAATTAAAATAGATATAGATTAAGCTAAATATATTAAGCATAACAAACATTTCGTTCTTGTAGATTAGATAATTTTATTTTGATTGAGTTATTTTTACAAAGAAAGATGAAAAAGGGAAGTCAAAAAATCATTTTTTTTTAACTCTCTCAAATCAAAATTCCTTCCTTCCTTCCTACCTTCTCAAATGACAAAACAAGGAATTATAATTTCATATATTATCTTAATTGAATTCTGTGTAATAATCAATGAATCTTTTTTATTCTATATCTAAGCTTAATATACCCCATATGCTTTTATTATGTGTTATGTTTTTTTTTGTTGGGAAGATTGACAAATAACTAATACTGCCAATCAAGAAAAAAAAAAAAGGGTCCACCTCGAATAATATATGTCCAACTAATAAAACCTTAGACCATTCCAACTCAATAATATGTCCAACTCGATTGGGTCTACTACCTCAATCTTTTTGGAACTTTGTAGCATATTTCATAATATAAATAGAAAAGATTGGTTCTAGTCGTCCACCTTAGATGGACAATCCAATTCTGTCATCATCATCGAGTGACTTTTGACAATCCAAATCCATCTGTAGAAAAGATACACATCTTTAGCCACACATGGCCAACTTTGTGTATCAATCCATGTCTTCTTCTGATAAGGAAGAAGAAGAAAGGTTGATGTCTCCATTCACACACAAGCTCTAATCTTTTTATTGGGGAAATAGTAGGTGATGAGCTCTCACATATCATTCTCGTTTTCCATCTACAATGAAACTAGTAATCTATGAAGGAAGTAGTTCGAATCTTTCTTGCTCCATGCGGCACAGCGGCAGTCAGGCGGTATAGAGATGAGCGGGAAGCTTGGGCTCCGCGACGGCCTGCAGCGGCACCTTCCGGGTCGTCGACAGCCCAAAGATCTCCTCCATGCTCAGGTCCTCCGCCTTCGTCCCCGGCGGCAGCCGCCACTTGAAGCCATGCAGCAGGTTGGCCAGGCTCAGCTGGATCACCTTGAGGCCGAGGCTGTAGCCGGGGCACATGCGCCGCCCGGCTCCGAACGGCAGCAGCTGGAAGTCGTGCCCCTTCACGTCGATGGGGCTGCCGAGGAACCGCTCCGGTCGGAACTCCTCCGGGGCGTCCCAGATCGAGGGGTCCCGGCCGATGGTCCACACGTTTACCAACACGCGCGTCCCGGCGGGGATGTCGTAGCCGTCGAAGGTGGTGTGCTCGCGGGAGAGGCGGGGGACGAGCATGGGCGCCACCGGGTGCATCCTCATCGTCTCCTTGACGATGGCCTCCACGTACGGCAGCCGGTGCACCTCCTTCTCCTCAACCCACCGCTCCCGACCGACCACCCGGTCCAGCTCCTCCGTCGCCTTCTCCAAGACCTCGGGGTGCTTGAGCAGCTCGGAGATGGCCCATTCGACGGTCACGGCGGAGCTCTCGGTGCCGCCAGCGATCAAATCCTGGTGCATCAGTTCAATCATTGTGCATGTTAGAATCAGGATCAGCAATCAAATGATTCGAGTCGAAATCAAAGGAGAGAACAGACCTGAGTGAAGGCCTTGACGCCATGCCTCTCGAGCTTGACGTCCAAGTTGGGGTCGTCAGCGAGCTGCAGGAGCACGTCCACCATGTCCCTGGCCACGAACTCGTCCCCCTCGCGCCGCCGCCGCTGGTTGTGCTCGTCCAGCACGTGCTCCAGGAAGCGATCGAACCTCTTGCTTAGCTTCTTCATCCTCCTGATGTAGCCATGCAGGTCCAGGAAGTCGAGCCACGGAATGGAGTCGCCGATGTTCATGACCCCGTTGAGCAGGAACAGCTCGTCCAGCATCTGCTTGAACTCCTCGGGCGACACGATCGCCGCCGCCTCCGACCGGTCCAGGTACTTCTTCCCCAGCACCATGCGGCAGATGACGTTGAGGCTGACGGTGGAGAGGTGGTCCTTGAGAAGGACGGGCGCGCCGGTGGACTCGAACAAGCCCTGGAGGAGCGCGCGCACCTCCTCCACCCGTATGTACTCGTACGACTCCAGCCGCTTGGCGCTGAACAGCTCCAAGAGGCACATCTTGCGCGCCTGCCGCCAGTAGGCGCCGTACGGGGACCAGGTGATATCGGAGTAGTTG
This sequence comes from Musa acuminata AAA Group, assembly GCF_036884655.1. Taxonomy (NCBI): domain Eukaryota; kingdom Viridiplantae; phylum Streptophyta; class Magnoliopsida; order Zingiberales; family Musaceae; genus Musa; species Musa acuminata. Next base: position 13,419,751 of record NC_088357.1, on the reverse strand, counting down.
TAGGTGGTGTACTTCCCGGCGGCGGTCTTGGGGCGGGAGACGAAGCAGATGTCGTGGGTCTTGAGGAAGAACCTGGCCGCCTCCACGGAGGAACCGACGACGACGGGGAAGGAGCCGAAGCGGAGGTACATGAGGGGGCCATACTTTTGGGAAAGCGCGTGCAGGGACCGGTGTGGCAGCGAGCCGATCAGGTTGAGGTTGCCGATGATGGGCCACGGCCTCGGTCCCGGCGGCAGGTTGAGCTTACGCCGCCGACCGACGACAGCCATCAGGAGCACGCTAACTAGTATCATGCACAGGCATATGCTCCATGACAGAACATCCATCGGTGATCGCAGGAGCCAACAAAGAGAACAAGAAGGAGTTGGTGGTGGCTTGCAATGTGGAGAGGTCTCTATTTTTATAGTCAGAAAGGGTATGGATTTCTACTCTGCTCTTTCTTCATCCCATCCCTTGGAGCAATGGAGCCACAAGTCATTGATTTATGCTCCGCGAACATAAATCATAGTTTAATGCACTCCAATTCTTGTTCAATTGACTTATACCTAAAGAATAATCCAAACAAGTATTTCTCTTTAATTAATCCCTCTAGATCTAGATTTCTGAGATATCTAAAATAATTATCGGACAATCCAACCCTTAATATTCATGAAATTGGTTACCCACTTGAAATCTTTATCATCCAAATAATCCAAATTACATGAACAGTTTATGAATCTTCAGGTCCTTGAAATCTCTGTCACGATGGCAGTCCAGAGAAGAAGTCTATGATCACCACCAGACTGGTGTCAGTGTGGGCGATCTCCTTCCTCGAACTTGCATGTGAAGCTTCAGTTTCACTTGCAGACGCAATCTTGCAGGTCAACCAAGTAAACCTCCTCCCCATTGTCAATCTCTAATGTGTTCATTCGTGATCTCAAGCACTGACAAAGGTGAGTGCTGAAACTGATGGGAACTCGGACTCAGAAATCCTTTTTTAAGTTCATGTTTGAAGAGTATAATTGATTGGGAATTTGCTGCTAACTTTCCGTTGGAATATAAAAATGGAGACTTCAAGTCGAGAACGCATTCTCTCCACATATTCCTTACGATTTATCTTCTTCCATTCTCACGCCATTAAACAAAGAGATATGGTTCAGATATCACAACCAATAAACATTGTTGCAAGCAACAATGCGAGATCATGTTTACCACACTACCAAGGCCGTGGTTCCAAATATCAACCACATCGGCGCAGTATGATCGATCAATGATTATATCAAACGATATAAGCCGTTGAATTCTTTATATTTAAAATCATGATATAAAGAAAAAAATATTTGGATTGATTGAAAAATATTTAAAATCAATATTAGCTTATATGGTATATAATTTAAGTAAGTAAAATATATCATAGATTTGATTGAATAATTATTTTTTGTTTAATAAAAAAAGTTTAATTATAGTATGATTTTTCAGAAAATAAAAGGAAATATCATCAATTTGAAACTTCATATAATGAAAATCGATATCGAAAAGATGCTTGACTTGAAAGCGTGCTCGTAAGCATAGTGAAAGTAATAAGCAATTATTTCAGTTTGTAATATAAATGAAAAGCACGAAAGAAATGTAAACCAAGTTTTATAGTGGTTCGGTCGTTGTGACTTATACTAGTCATAGATGCCCTGCAAGCCAATCACGTGAGTGATAGCACGTGTGACTTGACACGTATTCTTTTTACTTATTATTATTTAATATTTTATCACTTTATATTGCCTAATACTTGAATATATTATGAAGTTCATAGACCTATGCAATGAGAATCTTATCGTGATGAGATCATGATAATGAAATCGATTCACATTTAAACACAGATCCTAAATAATCCCGGTCATAGGTTGCTCGAAAGGGACATCGAGATAATCAGACAAATGTTAGGAACGATTCAACTAAGTGGGGGGGGGGGGGGGGGGGGGTGAATTAGTGCAACGGTAAAAACATCGATTTCGAAAAATATTTGTTTGTTGAAAATCGATCAAAAAGATGTTAACTTAAAAATACTTTCGTAAGCGTGTAATGAGGAAGTAGAGCAGTGAGTAAGTAAGTTGGCTTGCAGCAAAGGTAAACAATAAAGTAGAAGGCAACAAACTGATTTTATAGTGGTTTAGTCATCGTGACCTACATCCACTCCCGATTCCTCTTTTGTCGAGGCCACCTATATCTACTAATGGTCTTCCTTCAATAGGCGAAGACTAACCACCTTCTTACACCCCTCTTCTCCTTTTCATATGTTTAGGAGACAACCTTTTACAAGCACTCACTCCTCCCTATACAAAATTCTAAACTTAGAACTTTAGAGGAGGGAATATCTTAAGTAATTACTATAACGTTTTCTCACTTTTAAATTCTCTGTGCTTGTATATATTAGCTAGTGATGAGAGGAGTATTTATAGGCATCAAGTGGATTCAAACTTGGAGCCTAAAATGATCTCATCCCAGGTTTCCTAGGTCCTAACGATACCACCGCCTGTGCTGGGTGGTACCACCACCTGCAGTACTGACAATGGATGGTACCATCGCTTGGGAGACTATGTTTGAGTGGTACCACTATCTAGACTATGGATAGCACCACCTGACAATCTCGGAGACTAAGTCTAGGTGGTACCACAACCCAGACTAGTGGTACCATCACTTGACATAGTCTCAGAGACTATACCACGATGATTCCACCTGTTGGCTCACTGTTTAGGCCTTTCACTTGGCCCAACACAGCCTAACCTTGGGCCCAATTGGCCCCTAATTAAGTTGGCTCAATTCCAACTTAATTATGTGCTAACTATGAAATTTAAGGCATACACTAAGCTAAATAAGTTCGGTTTCTTCCGGTGAGCTTTCGGTGATCTTCCGGCAAACTTCCGACGATCTCTTGGTAATGTTCTAGCGAACTCCCGGCAAGCTCCTGGACTTCATGAAGATCTTTTTGATGAGTTTCGATGAGCTTCTATGGCAAGCTTATGGACTTCTCAATTAATTCCGATAGAACTTCCGACGAACGTCCGGACTTCCGACAAACTCTCGAACTCCCAATAAAATCTCGTTCTTGACTCTGGGACTTTATTTTGCTTTATCCCTTGATCGCTATCATAATTAATCCTACACACTTAAAATCTACTTTGATCTAGATAATTATTATAAGGCTTAAATCAAATGTTGTCTGGCATGTCATTGGTTCATCGACGCTTCATCTGATTCTTCAGCGCATAGTCCTCTCTTGTGGCCTATTGCCCAATCAGCCAGTTGACCTCCATAACTTCGATTTCCTTGGTACAATTTATGCTCTTCTTGGCCCGATGCCCAAACCCATGGCCAGAAGCCTTCTGCCGATACGTCGACCGATCCTCCGGCTCGACATCAAATCTTCTGACATGTTCCATTCCGACCCAACATGATTTTTCCTGTCTTTATTGTCTCTCCCTCATTGAAGCTTCCTGCATCACTTAAAACACAAATCAAATCATAAACACTATCAATTAGTTTCATTATCAAAATCCGAGATTCAATAATCTCTCCATTTTTTATGATGACAACCAATTGATAACAGAGTTTAAACAAACTCCCCCTATCAATATAGCATATGTGAGATGAAACTTGAATTCAAGTTGAAGCAATATTTCATCATGAACATGTGCAACATAAAATTATGTATAATCAAATTTTTAATACATCATTCCATGCATGATCATTATAACTTCTCCCCCTTTGTCATCAACAAAAAGGAGAAGTGCAACTATACAAGATTTTGATATAAAATTTCAAATCATTACATAATTTTAAGTTTTATCATCATGCAAGCTAGCAAGTTTTTTTGTAAAAAATTTTACACCTTTTGATATATGCAAGATAGCAAGTTTTTGCATTTACTTGAAATATACAAGCTAGCATTTTTGCGTTTCTAGCAATTCTTTCTCTATGCAATTTGTAAGCTAGTAAATTTTATACATATGAAAGTTGGCAAAATTTTTGCATCTTGTGAGATGAGCAAGCTTTTTGCTTCTCTTTATGATGGAAACTAGCAACTTTTTCCTTCTTCATGAAGTATGCAAGCTAGCAAACTTCCATTAAATGTGCAAGATAGCATGTTTTTCTCCTTTGAGAAGTATAATTTTTTGCTTCTTTGCAAAGCGCAATCTAGTAAAATTTTACATCATTTTACAACATACAAGCTAGCAAATTTATATCATTTTAGAGTATATAAGCTAGCAAATTTTATACATATGAAAGTTAGCAAAATTTTGCATTTTGCAAACGAGCAAATTTTACTTTTCTTTGCGATGTGCATGCTAGCAAATCTTTCTCTTTTAAGATGTACACATTAGCAATTCTTTCTCCCCCTTTGTCATTAGCAAAAAAAGGGAAATAACAATATTGTGCAATTCATTTCCCTTTATGACAAAGATAAAGTGTCATTCTTATTTCAATATGTCATAATTGACATAAACCTTGGATTCAAATTGAATTCAAGTCAAAACAATTTTAATCATGATTCATATCATATGCAATACATCATCTAATAAAATCATAAGTATTGCATGCATCATTCCAAATAATAAATATTTCAAATCATGATTGTATGAAAATGTCAAATTACATTACATCCTACCATGCATGATCATAACTTCTCATTTGTATGCATCAATATAATATCATGAGTATTACATAATTTCATATAATCATATGAAGGATAACAAAAAAAAATTGATGATGAGATATACTTCATAAATACAAGGAATTATAAAAATTATATCAAGAAAGATGAAAATATCAAATCATGAATGCCATAAAACATGATTTATTTCAACAAATCTCTTCTTTTATAAATAGCAAAAAGAAACATAAGAGATCAAATGATATAATATCTTGATTTATGCATAAAATAATCTCAAGTTATAAATCCCAAAAAATTAAGATAAAGCTTATCAAAATCATTTTCAAGAGATTCATAAAAAAGACACAGATAGATTCATTAATCTCTCACTTTTTTTTCATCAATGATTCAATGATATACAAATCATAATTACAAAAGAGTCATAAAAAAATCATGACATAAAAGATTTTGATATAAAAGATCAATTCATGAGTAATTCATTTTGACAAATCTTCTCTTTTTAGTGTTTCAATTCATATAATTGATTTCATATAAGCATGACCAAATTTTTTATACCAAATAAAAATATTCATTAATGTTTAAAAATAAAAAAGAACTTTTATTATGGCAAAGATCGATAATCCATAAATCACAAGTATCATTATGCTTAGAATAAAATCATCTTGTACCAAAACTTTTAATATTTTTATTAAAACATCATGCATGATTTCATTGAACATAAGGCATCTTTAATCAAAATCGAAAAGCAATACAGAAATCAACATGATATACATTATTACTTCTTAAACATATACATAAGATTAATTTTACTAGGTCTACAAGCATTAGATTAACATTTAACATTTTGTTGTATTTTCATAAAACATGCAATTATCAATTTCAAAATTACTAGCATGATCCCAATATTTTTTTATTTATTTCTAAATTTTAAAAAATAACTCATGAAAAGTATCATGTAATTTCGAAATAAAAGAAAGAGATTTTGGTTACCTCATCGTCAAGAGTCATCAAAGCGAAGTTCACCACTTCGTCTTCATCGGTTTGCTCCTCATCTTCGAAGGTACTCATTTCATCTCAAAGTGCTTTCTCCTTCTTGCATTTATAGCAAGTAGTTGCATTCATTTTAAATTTATTTTTGTTCTTAGATTCTTGTTTTAAGAATTTTTTAAGCTTTATAGTCAAGAGTTCAAAGTCATAATTACTTAGCTTTCGCTCTAATGGTCGTTATTTGTTCTAAGTGTCAAATCTTTCTTATTATTTAAAAGGTCCTTCTGAAGTTCATCATGTTCAACATGTGCCATACAACTCATTTTATAGGTCATTAAAGACCCAATAAGTTCTTCGAGTGGAAAATGATTCAAGTTCTTTAATTATTGTATTATCGTTATTTTCGAATCCCAATTTTTAGAAAGCAATTGTAAAACTTTATTAACAAGTTCTAAATTCGAAAAACATTTGCCAAGAGCTTTTAAACTATTAATGACATCCGTACAATGGGTGTACATGTCACCAATAGTTTCGCTTGACTTCATACGAAATAGTTCAAAATTATGCATTAAAAGATTGACTTTAGAATCTTTTACCCTACTTGTGCCTTCGTGTATGCTTTCGAGTGTATACCAAATGTTGAAAGTCGTTTCACAAATGGAAACACAATTAAACTCATTTTTTCTCAAAGCACAAAATAGAGCGTTCATAGCTCTAGCATTTAAAGAAAAAGTTTTCTTCTCCAAATCATTCCATTCGTTCATTAGAGTAGAAGACTTTTAAAAATCACTTTCGATAATATTCCATAAATTTAAATATAAGAAAAGCAAGTAAACTCTCATTCGAGTTTTTCAATAAGTGTAGTTCGTCCCATTGAACATAGGAGGACAAACGATAGAAAAGCCCTCTTGAAAGCCGAAAAGAGTCATTTCTCTTGTGTATTAAACAAAAGGAGAAATAACATGGCTCTGATACCAACTGTTAAGAACGAGTCAGCACTAAGAGGGAGGGTGAATTTGTGCAGCGGTAAAAACGTCGATTTTGGAAAATATTCATTCGTTGAAAATCGATCGGAAAGATGTTAACATAAAAATACTTACATAAGCGTATAATGAGGAAGTGGAGCAGTGAGTAAGTAAGTTCATTTGCAACAAAGGTAAACAACAAAGTAGAAGGAAGTAAATAATTTTATAGTGGTTCGGTCATCGTGACCTACATCCACTCCCGATTCCTCTTCCGTTGAGACTACCGGTATCCACTAACGGTCTTCCTTCAATAGGCGAAGACCAACCACCTTCTTACACTCCTCTTCTCCTTTTCACAGGTTTAGGAGATAACTTTTTACAAGAACTCACTCCTCCCTATACAGAATTCTAAACTTAGAACTTTAGAGGAGGGAATATCTTAAGTAATTACTACAGCGTTTTCTTACTTTTAAATTCTCTATGCTTGTGTATGTTAAGCAAAGATGAGAGCAGTATTTATAGGCCTCAAGTGGATTCAAACTTGGAGCATAAAATGATCTCATCTTGGGTTTCCCAGGTCCTAGTGGTACCACCGCTTGTGCTGGGTGGTACCACCGCCTACAGCACTGACACTGGGCGGTACCACCTCTTGGGAGACTATGTCTTGGTGGTACCACCACCCAGATTGGGGGTACCATCGCCTGACAGTCTCGGAGACTGAGTCTGGGCAGTACCATCACCTGACACAGTCTCTGAGGCTGTGCCACGATGGTTCCACCTGTTGGGTCACTGTTTGGGCATTTCACTTGGCCCTACACAGCCTAACCTTTGGCTCAATTGGCCCATAATTGAGTTGACCCAATTTTAACCCAATTATGTGCTAAATATAAAATTTAAGGTATACACTAAGCTAAATAAGTTCAATTTCTTCCGGTGAGCTTTCGGTGGTCTTTCGGCGAACTTCCGATGATCTCTCGGTAATATTCCAGTGGACTCCCTGTAAGCTCCTGGACTTCATGATGATCTCTCGGCAATGTTCCAACGGACTCTTGGCAAGCTCCTGGACTTCTCATTCAATTCCGATACAACTTCTGATGAACTCTTAAACTCCCAACAAAATCTCGTTCTTGACTCCGAGACTTCATTTTGTTTTATGCCTTGATCGATATCATAGTTAATCCTATACACTTAAAACATACTTTGATCTAGATAATTATTATAAAGCAAATCAAATATTGTCCGGCATGTCATTAGTTTATCGATGCTTCGTCCGAATCTTCGGCGCATTGTCCTCTCTTGTAGCCTATTGCCCAATCGGCCATTTGACCTATGTAACTCCGATATCCTTGGTGCAATTTTCACTCTTCTTGGTCCAATGCTCGAACTCATGGCCCGAAGCCTTTTGCCGATATGTCAACCGATCCTTTGGCTCGAAGTCCAATCTTTTGACATGTTCTACTTCGGCCAAATATGATTATTCCTGCTTTAATTATCTCTCCCTGATCGATGCTTCCTACGTCACTCAAAACACATAGATCAAATCATAAACACTATCAATTGGTTTCATTATCAAAATTTGAGATTCAACATATATTGCATGTTACTTAAATATATTATGATGTCTATGGGTCTGTGCAATAGGAATTGAATCGTGATAAGATCACGATAATAAGATCGATTTGCCTTTAAACATAGATCCTAAACAATCCCGGTCATAGGTTACTTGAGAGGGACATTGAGATAACCGGACAGACTGGTATACTATATACCTATCCATACAATAGATACAGTTGGTCTCAAAGCTGCTCGTGTGGGGACACTAGGAATACAATACAAGTGCTCATTGGAGAATGAGTTCACTGATTGATTCCCTTACGGAATGCTAGATGATTGATGATGCTTTATTGTCAGATAGAGATTCCGTAGTCCTAGTGGTATATCTAGTCTTTAGACTTAAGACATCAAGGCTATACTGTATGAGTACTTCACTCTTTGATATCAAACTTATATGTCTAGAGGTTCCAGATCTAGCACAATCGGTCATTGGGTGTTGTAGCCAACCTTACGAGGACTATTGAGTGTCGATAGAAGATCATCCGCTCTCAGTGTCATGAGAGGAATATCCCATGTATTCTTGCTTAGACAAATCTATGGCCAGGATAATTTTAATTGAGAGAGAAAGAGTTCTCTAGGAGAATCTGATTAGAGCGAAACTCGAGTAGAAACCGTATGGGTTTGATAGCACCATGCCCGGTATACAGTATCTCGAATATTAGATGGATGAGGGGCTATAGGTATACGATAATTGAGGATAGATAGGTCCAATGAATTGGATTCCCCTGTATCATTTGGGGACTACGACGTAATAGCCTAGTACGTCCGCAGTCGATGAGTCGAGTGGATTATTATGGAGATAATAATTCATTGAGCTAGAAGGAGTTCTGACAGGTATGACTCATGACCAGTTCGATATTGGGCCTAGAGGGTCACACACATATGATAGGCGTTATGATGAGTAGAAGTTTGAATATGAGATATCCGCTAGAGCCCATATCTTATTGGATATCTAATAAGCCCATGAATTATTGGATCTTATGGATAAGATCCAATAAGAGCCAATGAGAGATTTTTTGATAGAAATCCACTAATCTAAAAGGCTTGGGTCATCTATAAATTAGGGTAGGATCAATTAGGGTTAAGTTGATAGGATACCTCTATAAATTGGAGGGAACCAATGATTCATAGGCTAGAGCCTCTCTGAGTTATCATCTCCTATTCTTCTCCCTTTCTCCTCCTCAGATAACAGGCCTAGAGTTTTGAGGAGCATCGTCATAGCCCTATTGTGTGGATCACTGCTAGAGAGAAGGACGCTTGACCTACTTTACCCTCTCCTAGAGATCTACAAGGTTTCTAGGATATACGATCTCCCTATGTAACACAATCTATCTCATACATAGCTTTTGAGTTTTATGGATTTTGCGCATCAATCATCTCACGACGATAAACACATCTTTGGAAAATTTAGGGATTTTATTTTTGTTCTTCCGTTACGCATGTGATGTCGCCCCCTAGATTTTCCAACAATGGTAACAGAGCCAAATTGTTTATATGAAAGATTGGTTTTGAACTACGTGTGTTGTGTTTTGGAGAAGCTTTTGATGTCAAAATCATTAACACAAAAGCGAGAAATGGCAGCAACTATTGCTACCCTCCCAAATGGCAATGTTGCCATCTGTGAGCAGCAGGCTTATGACCAGCAGCTTACAAGCGCTACGCTCATAGGCAGAGGTATTGCGGGGCCAACGGTGCCTATGGGCACTGCCCCCACAAGGGGCAACGCCTATGGGCACTACACTCGTGGGTAGAACCACCCGCAAGGGTGGTAGGGCCCGAAAGAGAGCCCACCCGATAGGGAAACATCACTTGCGGGTGTTGTCCCATGAGCAGAACCGCCATCGGAGGTAGTAGTGCCCGTAAGGGTGCCTACTCGTGGGGCGCCCACCTGTAGGGGCAACGCCCCCGCCCCCTCGCCCCCTACCATAGAGGGCCATCGTTAGCATGGTGGCGGCGGTCGCAATAAGCAAGAGGAGAAAGGTTTATGTTTTTAGGTAAAATATAATTTTGCCCCTATGAATTTAAGAAATTCTAGTTTAGTTATCTAAATTACCATAATACCCCTTAGAATTTAAAAAATTCCCTATATATCCCTAATTTCAAAAAATATTAATTAATTAAAAAGTTTAATTGATTATTATTATTTTTATTATTTAGTAGTCCTACATAATGATGATGTATACATGTGATGTATGATATGTGGATGGATGATCATAGACCGTGCAATGTGTGTGTACTTGTTATTATTATTATTGGGGCTTGTGAGCCTCAATTTTATTTCTTATTTATTGTTGGGCCTACGTGTCATGATTAAGTTGTAATCACACAAGGAGGTGCAATGGGAGCGTAGAAGTGATAGCGGGACCCACATGGTTGAGACAATCGATTACGATGCATGAATATACGTCGAGATGCCGATGGAACTAATGGGGATGAGATTAACAATCATAGGGCATTATATTTGTATGCGATATAGATATATATTAAATATAAAAATGTGTGACACGCTACATTAGGAGACCAAATCATAATCCCCTCTCTCGATAATATTAAGTTGGTAAACATGAGACAATTAGATTGATCCACATGACCTTCCATTGTTATAGTAGGGACCTATTCTAGATATAAGTTGAGTTGGTTGAGTCCCTCGAGGCTCACCTATATCATGATTCGCTATATTACCTACGACATAGAGATGTCACCGATGACCTGAAGACATGGTATGCTTAGTCGAGTCCCTCGAGGGTATATCATCTAACCAGACTCATCTTGTAACGATAGTGTTGACTTAACCGAACATCATGATTGGTCGAGTACCTCGAGACCATAGTGGTTCGAAGGCCGAACAAGATGAAAATTACAAGGAGTTGTGATCGGCAAGAGTTGCCTACCTTTTGGGCTTAGTATGATTGATCGAGTCCCTCGAGGTTACACTAAGGCGCTGATTAGATCTCAATCCCCACTAGAATACTACTATAGACTTTGGTTTCACATGCTGAGAGTGTCGCGTGACTTGCTAGTAAAATAGTTGGAGCATATTAAGATAGAAATACATATCTTGATTATTTATTTTTTTACAAAATCTACATGTTATTTATTTCTACTGCATCTTTATTTTAAAAAAATATCGCTTTCAAATCTTTTATATGACATACTTGATGTCAACCACCTCACTGGTCCAAATTATACGGATTGGCTCTATAACTTAAGAATTATTTTCACAGTGAAGAAAATCGTGTACGTCCTTGATACAGTGATGCCTACGCACGAGGAAGGGGTAAGCGAGGATAAGATTGCTTGCTATGTGAAGTACATAAATGACTCCACTCTTGCTCAGTGTTACATGTTGGGCTCCTACATGTCTGCAAACTGTTTGAGGAACAGGGAAAAACTCAGCGATATGAGATATCCAAGAGTTTCTTCCATGCTAGGATGACTGAGGGGACATTAGTTCAGAATCATATCCTAAAAATGATTGAGTGGATAAAGAAACTCACAGGTCTAGGAATGATCTTAGAGGATAACCTGTGTGTGGATCTTATGCTTCAGTCCTTACCAGAATCTTTTTCACAGTTTATAATAAATTTTAATATGAACAAACTTTATGTGACTCTCCCTGAGCTCCTCAATATATTGAGGGAGACAGAGAGCACTATCAGGAAAGAGAAGCCAGTTCTCTATACTGGTGAGACAAAAAAGAAAAGGAAAGCAGAAAAGTCCCTTAAGAAGGGTAAGGGCAAGGGCAGACTGGGTAAAGCAAAGGTTGTAAAAAAAGACCTCACAAATGACAAAGGCCAGTGCTTCCACTATGGTAAATATGGGCACTGGAAGAGGAACTGCAAAGAATATCTTGCAAAGAGGGCAAAACAGAAACTTAGAGAAGCTTTAGGTATATTTATGATCAGTCTCTATTTGTCAGACTCTTATGATAACATATGGGTATTAGATACCGGTAGTGCTTATCATATTTGTAATTCGTTGCAGGTTCTAGCAAGACCTAAAAGATTAGCGAGAGATGAGATGGACCTCAAGATTGGTAATGGAGCAAAAGTTACTGTAGTAGGTATTGTTGAGGTCGCCCTACATCTGCCTAGTGGAGCTATTATTACATTGGATACATGCTATTTTGTTCCTTCTATTATCAAAAATGTTATTTCTATTTCATGTTTGACAGTTAGTGGATATAAATTAATTTTTAAGAATAATGATTGTTTAATATTATTAGATGATGAGATTGTTAGGATCGAGAGCACTAAGAGGGGGGGGTGAATTAGTGCAGCGGAAATTTTACAGCGATTAAAACCGAAAGCTGCGTTCGTTCGATAGAAACTATTATGATGCAAAAGCTGATTCACAGTTTGTATCTAAGTGCAGTTTGCGTCTAAGCGCAGATTGCGTCTAAGCATAGTTTTCGTCTAAACACAGTTTGCGTCTAAACGCAGTTTGCGTCTAAGCGCAGTTTACGTCTAAATGCAGTTTGTGTCTAAACGCAGATGACAGTTTGTAGTTCTAAATGAAATCAAGACGTAAACGTAAACTGCACAGAACCTTGTTCGTAAAAGCGCAGAAGACAGTTTGCAGTTGTAAATGAAATCAAGACGTAAACGTAAACTGCACAGAACCTTGTTCGTAAAAAAGTGCAGAAGACAGTTTGCAGTTGTAAGTGAAATCAAGACGTAAACGTAGACTGCACAGAACTCATTCGTAAAAGAGCAGAGAGACAGTTTGCAGTTTGTAGATGGAATCAAGACGTAAACGTAAACTGCACAGAATTCGTTCGTAAAAGTGTAGAGAGCAGTAGTAATGGAGGAGGTTTGCAGTAATGATAAAGTGCTCAAAAATAAACGCAAACCAGAGATTTAGAGTGGTTCGGTCAGCCTTGACCTACTCCACTTTTGGCTTCCTCCACCGACGAGGTTGCCGACGTCAACTAGGGGCCTTCCTTCAATGGGCGAAGGCCAAACTGCCCTTTTACAGTTTCTCTCCTTTTGACAGGCTCAGGAGACAACCTTTACAGACCTTTCTCTCCTCACTTTACAACTGAAAACTTGAAGAACAGAAGGAGGAGACTTAAAGGCTTTACAACACTTTTGAGCTCTTAGAATCACAGAAAAGATCAAGATTTCGGTGTAGGTCTGTATCTTTTCAGTGCTGAATGGGTGGGGTATTTATAGGCCCCAACCCAATTCAAATTTCGAGCTCAAAACGATCAAATCCCGGAATTCCGGGATCAGGCGGTTGCACCTCTTGACTGGAGAGGTGGCACCGCCTGGCAGAGCTCGAAGTCTGAGCTCAGGCGGTTGCACCTCTCGACTGGAGAGGTGGCACCGCCTGGCAGAGCTCGAAGACTGAGCTCGGACGGTTCCACCTTCTCTGTCAGGGGTGGTTGCACCTTCCTGCCAGAGCTCGAAGACCGAGCTCAGGCGGTGCATCTCCTGACCAGAGAAGTTTCTCTTCTCTGCCAGAGGTGATCGCCCCTTTCTGCCAGAGGTGGTTGCACCTCTCTGCCAGAGGTGGTTGCACCTCTCTGCCAGAGCTCGAAGACTGAGCTTAGGCTGTGCATCTCCTGGCCAGAGAGGTCGTACTTCTCTTCCAGAGCTCGAAGACTGAGCTCGGTGATTGCATCACCAGGCAGAGCTCGAAACTTGAGCTCAGGCGGTGCTACCGCTTGACAGAGGAGGTTGCACCGCCCAGTCTCGCTTGGAGACTGAGCCCTGGGCGGTTGCACCGCCTGGCTGGAGCGGTTGCACCTCCCAGTCTCGCTGGGAGACTTAGCCTGGGCGGTGGCACCTCCCTGCCTGGGCGGTTGCACCTCCCACAGCTACTTGGGTTCGAATGGGTTGAACCATTCGACCCAACTTGAGTTCTTCAGGGGCCCAATTGCCCCAGGATTAAGCTAATGGGACCACCTCCCATTTCTAACTTAATCACCGTGCTAACTACGATTAAATCTAAGACAATTTCTGCAGCTTTGCTTCGGTACGTCAATCGCTTCTTCCGGCGAGTTTCCGGCGAACTTCCGTCGATCATCCGATGAACCCTCGGTGATGCTTCTGCGGACTTCCGGCAAACTCCTGGACTTTGCGACGATCCACTTGGCGAGTTCCGACGAGCTTCGCTTGGCAAGCTTCTGGACTTCTCGGATCTGTTCTCGCAGAACCTCCGACGACCGTCCGTACTTCCGTCGAACTCTCGAACTCCCAACGTGATCATGAACTTGACTCCGGCGCAACTCCTGCTGCTTGTCTATCTTTCATCGTAGTTAATCCTGCACACTTAAAACAAAACTTCGATCGAGACAATTAATCCTAAGCAATTAACCAAGTTGTCCGGCATGTCATTGGTCCCTCGACGCTTCGTCTGATTCTTCGGCGCATCGTCCTCTCCTGCGGCCTATTGCCCAATCGGCCAGTTGACTCCGCAACTCCGATATCCTTGGCACAATACCCGCTCTACTTGGCCCGATGCCCGAGTCCACGGCCCGAAGCCTTCTGTCGATACGTCGACCGATCCACCGGCCCGACGTCCAATCTTCTGACATGTTCCTCCGGCACAACATGATTTTCCTGCTTTAATTGTCTCATCCTGATCAAAGCATCCTGCGTCACTCAAAACGCAGATTAAATCATAAACATATATCAAGTAGTTTCATCATCAAAATACGAGATTCAACAATCTCCCCCTTTTTGATGATGACAACCACTTGATGACGGAGTTAAACTTAACTCCCGGAGTTTAAACAAACTTCCCCTATCAATATGCCATATTGATAGAACCTTGAATTCAACCTGAATTCAAGTCATTGCAATATTCATCATGAATACTTGCAACACGTCAACATGAACATATGCATAAACTTATGCATCACATGTCATGTCATCAACATACTTCTCCCCCTTTGTCATCAACAAAAAGGAGAAGTACCACAATCAAGTGTTTGTGATATTGGTTCAATTCATTGCATGAAAAACATAGTATCAAGTTTTATCATAATGCAATCTTTGGAGCTAGAAGATTTAGCAAGTATTTCATCATGCTTAGAACATTCATGCTATCAAGTTTTAGATATGCAAGTTTTATAGCATATAAGATAGCAAGTTCTACATCATGTAAGCTAGCAAATTAGAGATGTTCAAGAAGGCAACTCTTGCTTCTTGAAAATTTTGCTCACTTTGCTAGATGCGCAAGTTAGCATTTTTGCCTCTTTTGAGATAGCAACTTTTTGCTTCTCTTTAGACCAACAAGCTAGCAATTTTTACGATATACAAGTTTCACAATATATAAGCTAGCAAAAATTTCGAAAGCAAATACAAGATAGCTTTCTTGTGTAAGCTCATGATTCTTGCTTCCTATTGCAATGTGCAAATTGCAAGTTTTGCTTCAACTAAGATATTCAAGATAGTGATGTTCAAGAAGACAATTTTTCTTCTTGAAATGAGCAAGTTAGCAATCTTTGCTACTTAAGATAGGCAAGCAAGCAGTCAAGTTTTTGCATCTTCTTGACTTGTACAAGCTAGCTATCTCCCCCTTTGTCATTGTAAAAAAGGAAGAGAGAATACAGTTTTGTACTTCTTTTTTCCTTTTACAACGATTTCAAAATCATGACAAAGGATGAATAATCAAGTTATGAATGTCAAGACAATTTTTCATCATGAATATTTTATCATTGCATGCATCATTATCATAAGTTGAAGTATTACATGCATGATATCATATCACCATTCATAATTACATTAATGTTTCAATATAGCAATTTCTTCTCAAAATGTGTAACTTGGCACTCATAGCATTTTAGATCATGATTTACATCATATGCAATACATCACATCATAATTAGAAAGCAAGTATTGCATGCATAATTGCACATCATAAATGTTTCATATCATGATGGTATCAATTTTGTCAAATTATATCCTACCATGCATGATCAAAACTTCTCCCCATTTTATCATTGAAAACAAGAAGAAAGTAGGGGGTAGAGCATAAAAGTATTAAATATTTTAATCATTTCAAGGCATCATAGATCAAGTTATGATTCGTGATTCATCATAAAGCGAGTTAGTTTTCAATCATCACATAAGGCATTTAAGGAATTTTTGAAACATAGGAGAATGATTAATTTAAGCATGTAATGTTTCAATCAAGTCATGAATACCAATACTTTCATATTGTGAGTATCAATTCATGAATACCAAAAGATATTATTTGTGATTTCAATTTTGCAAGATCATGATTATGATTTAGACATAACTTATTCAAATCAAATCGTCAACTTGAAACTCATAATCGAAGTCATTAAAATTAATTTCGAAATTCACAAAATATCATGAAATCAAAAGACAAGTTGCATTTCATTTGAAGAACTTCTTTTTGATAAATGTAGGGAGCATAATGAACGATCTTGATTTATAAAGAGCTTCATGTTATAATTATCAAGATCATGATTTTAATAATTATTCTATTTAGCAAAGAATCACAAAAGCACTTTATTTTTGCATAAGAAATCTCATTGTATGATGATTTATAAATTCTTTTTCTGCACATGAATCATAGGAGATATGTATGTGAAACAAATCTTTGCAAGCAAAGACACTATCATTCATATTTCAAGATGGAATTTATAAGCAGGAATCATTTCATCAAATCCATTTTAGAAAAATATTTTTCATAAGTGTATGAGAAAATCCGATTGTTAGGATACCAATTGTTAAGTGAATCCGAAAATGAAATTAGTACTTTCATGCATTCGGATAAGATTTTGCTATAGATTTTCACATATAATCATAGAAACATGGCAATCAAGTGATTTGATCATTCAATATAGTCCGAAAAATAATTTTAACTAGTTTAAGTATTCGGACACATTTTTGCCATAGTTTTTCAAATATACTCATGAGAATAACACATGCTTATCATCGGCTTAAAATCTCATGCATAAAATTGTTAATCAAAATATTTAATTTCATCATTATGCATTTCTTCAAATCAAACATGATCTTTAATCAAAATCGAGAAATAACAATGGAAATCAACGTAATACACATTATTACTTCTTAACCATGATTTCATATTTTCAATCATGATCATTTTATTTGTTTATCATAAAATATGCAATATTATCATTTTCGAAATTACTTAGTATGATCATAATAATTTTTCCCCTTTTTTTAAACATGTAATTTTTAAGAAAATTAATTCTAAACTAAAAGAGAAAAATACATCATAAAAGCATCAAGTAATTTCAAAATAAATTAGGGGGATTTCGATTACCTCATCATTGTAGGCTGTTAAGGCGTAGTTTGCCGCCTTGCTTTTGTTGACTTTCTCTTCTTCGGAGGAGCTCGATTCATCCTAATTTTTGTTCTTCTTCTTGCATTTAAAGCAAGTAGTTTGATTCTTTTTGCTTTTTAATTTTTGTTTCATTTGTAGTTTAAGTTCACCATCACTTGAGCTTAAGCTCGAGTGGTCTTCAAATGTTCTATGTCCCAAATCCTTCCTGTTCTTTGGAAGGTGGTTCTCAAGTTCTTCACATGCATTGCACGTCATTTCATATGTGATCAATGAACCAATTAGTTCTTCAAGTGGAAATTGGTTCAAGTTTTTTGATTCTTGAATAGCAGTTACTTTTGAATCCCAAGTTTTAGAAAGTGAGCGCAAAACTTTGTTAACGAGTTCAAAATCCGAAAAGCTTTTACCAAGTGATTTTAAACCATTGACGACATCCGTAAAACGGGTGTACATGTCAACAACGGTTTCGCTTGGTTTCATATGAAAAAGCTCGAAATCATGCAGTAAAATATTAACTTTCGAGTCTTTGACTCTACTAGTTCCCTCGTGCGTGATTTCAAGAGTGCGCCAAATATCGAAAGCCGTTTCGCACAAAGAAACCCGATTGAACTCATTTTTGTCCAAAGCGCAAAATAAGGCATTCATAGCCTTTGCATTTAAAGAAAAATACTTCTTCTCCAAATCCGACCATTCGTTCATCGGTTTGGAGGGAAGTTGAAAACCATTTTCAACAATATTCCATAAATCTAGATTCAGAGAAATCAAGAAAACTCTCATTCGAGTTTTCCAATAAGTGTAGTCCAATCCGTTAAAGAACGGTGGACGAACAACCGATAAGCCCTCTTGAAGAGCCATTTCTCTCGGGTGTAAATCCGAAATGAGAAATACCCCGCTCTGATACCAATTGTTAGGATCGAGAGCACTAAGAGGGGGGGGTGAATTAGTGCAGCGGAAATTTTACAGCGATTAAAACCGAAAGCTGCGTTCGTTCGATAGAAACTATTATGATGCAAAAGCTGATTCACAGTTTGTATCTAAGTGCAGTTTGCGTCTAAGCGCAGATTGCGTCTAAGCATAGTTTTCGTCTAAACACAGTTTGCGTCTAAACGCAGTTTGCGTCTAAGCGCAGTTTACGTCTAAATGCAGTTTGTGTCTAAACGCAGATGACAGTTTGTAGTTCTAAATGAAATCAAGACATAAACGTAAACTGCACAGAACCTTGTTCGTAAAAGCGCAGAAGACAGTTTGCAGTTGTAAATGAAATCAAGACGTAAACGTAAACTGCACAAAACCTTGTTCGTAAAAAAGTGCAGAAGACAGTTTGCAGTTGTAAGTGAAATCAAGACGTAAACGTAGACTGCACAGAACTCATTCGTAAAAGAGCAGAGAGACAGTTTGCAGTTTGTAGATGGAATCAAGACGTAAACGTAAACTGCACAGAATTCGTTCGTAAAAGTGTAGAGAGCAGTAGTAATGGAGGAGGTTTGCAGTAATGATAAAGTGCTCAAAAATAAATGCAAACCAGAGATTTAGAGTGGTTCGGTCAGCCTTGACCTACTCCACTTTTGGCTTCCTCCACCGACGAGGTTGCCGACGTCAACTAGGGGCCTTCCTTCAATGGGCGAAGGCCAAACTGCCCTTTTACAGTTTCTCTCCTTTTGACAGGCTCAGGAGACAACCTTTACAGACCTTTCTCTCCTCACTTTACAACTGAAAACTTGAAGAACAGAAGGAGGAGACTTAAAGGCTTTACAACACTTTTGAGCTCTTAGAATCACAGAAAAGATCAAGATTTCGGTGTAGGTCTGTATCTTTTCAGTGCTGAATGGGTGGGGTATTTATAGGCCCCAACCCAATTCAAATTTCGAGCTCAAAACGATCAAATCCCGGAATTCCGGGATCAGGCGGTTGCACCTCTTGACTGGAGAGGTGGCACCGCCTGGCAGAGCTCGAAGTCTGAGCTCAGGCGGTTGCACCTCTCGACTGGAGAGGTGGCACCGCCTGGCAGAGCTCGAAGACTGAGCTCAGACGGTTCCACCTTCTCTGTCAGGGGTGGTTGCACCTTCCTGCCAGAGCTCGAAG
This sequence comes from Musa acuminata AAA Group, assembly GCF_036884655.1. Lineage (NCBI taxonomy): Eukaryota > Viridiplantae > Streptophyta > Magnoliopsida > Zingiberales > Musaceae > Musa > Musa acuminata. Next base: position 13,400,170 of record NC_088357.1, on the reverse strand, counting down.
ACCGAGCTCAGGCGGTGCATCTCCTGACCAGAGAAGTTTCTCTTCTCTGCCAGAGGTGATCGCCCCTTTCTGCCAGAGGTGGTTGCACCTCTCTGCCAGAGGTGGTTGCACCTCTCTGCCAGAGCTCGAAGACTGAGCTTAGGCTGTGCATCTCCTGGCCAGAGAGGTCGTACTTCTCTTCCAGAGCTCGAAGACTGAGCTCGGTGATTGCATCACCAGGCAGAGCTCGAAACTTGAGCTCAGGCGGTGCTACCGCTTGACAGAGGAGGTTGCACCGCCCAGTCTCGCTTGGAGACTGAGCCCTGGGCGGTTGCACCGCCTGGCTGGAGCGGTTGCACCTCCCAGTCTCGCTGGGAGACTTAGCCTGGGCGGTGGCACCTCCCTGCCTGGGCGGTTGCACCTCCCACAGCTACTTGGGTTCGAATGGGTTGAACCATTCGACCCAACTTGAGTTCTTCAGGGGCCCAATTGCCCCAGGATTAAGCTAATGGGATCACCTCCCATTTCTAACTTAATCACCGTGCTAACTACGATTAAATCTAAGACAATTTCTGCAGCTTTGCTTCGGTACGTCAATCGCTTCTTCCGGCAAGTTTCCGGCGAACTTCCGTCGATCATCCGATGAACCCTCGGTGATGCTTCTGCGGACTTCCGGCAAACTCCTGGACTTTGCGACGATCCACTTGGCGAGTTCCGACGAGCTTTGCTTGGCAAGCTTCTGGACTTCTCGGATCTGTTCTCGCAGAACCTCCGACGACCGTCCGTACTTCCGTCGAACTCTCGAACTCCCAACGTGATCATGAACTTGACTCCGGCGCAACTCCTGCTGCTTGTCTATCTTTCATCGTAGTTAATCCTGCACACTTAAAACAAAACTTCGATCGAGACAATTAATCCTAAGCAATTAACCAAGTTGTCCGGCATGTCATTGGTCCCTCGACGCTTCGTCTGATTCTTCGGCGCATCGTCCTTTCCTGCGGCCTATTGCCCAATCGGCCAGTTGACTCCGCAACTCCGATATCCTTGGCACAATACCCGCTCTACTTGGCCCGATGCCCGAGTCCACGGCCCGAAGCCTTCTGTCGATACGTCGACCGATCCACCGGCCCGACGTCCAATCTTCTGACATGTTCCTCCGGCACAACATGATTTTCCTGCTTTAATTGTCTCATCCTGATCAAAGCATCCTGCGTCACTCAAAACGCAGATTAAATCATAAACATATATCAAGTAGTTTCATCATCAAAATACGAGATTCAACAGAGATCATCACAAGAGGAACATTGCATAATGGTTTGTTTATGCTAGATACTGCTCCACATATCATGAATATAAGTGGGTCCAAGAGGAAATAAGAATAGGTGAAATGTGCATATCTGTGGTATTGTAGGCTAAGTCACATCCATGAGGGAAAGATTCAAAAGTTGCTAAACGATGTATATCTAGATCCATTCGACTATGAGTCATATGCAACTTACGAGCCTTGCCTTCGTGGAAAACTGACCAAATCTCTATTTAGTGGAACTAGAGAGAGAGTCATTGTGCTATTGGAACTCATAATAGTGATGTATGTGGACCCATGTCAACTTATGCTATAGATGATTACTCTTACTTTATTACTTTTACTAATAATTTCTTAAGGTATGAACATATGTACTTGATGAAGGAAAAGTCCGAGGCCTTTGAGAATTTCAGAGAGTATAAGAATGAAGTGGAGAACCATACTGGAAAGAGAATCAAAACGCTTCGATCAGATAGAGGAGGTGAGTACTTGAGTACAGATTTCACTCAATTCCTCAAAGATCATAGGATTCTATCCCAATGGACACCTCCTTATACATCTCAGCTTAATAGTGTATCTAAAAGGAGGAATCATATACTATTAGACATGGTGCGGTCCATGATGAGTTTCGCTAATCTACCCATCTCATTCTAAGGGTATGCTCTAGAGACTGCAGTTTATCTTCTAGACATAGTTTCAACTAAATCGATAGTGTCCATACCATATGAGATATGGAAAGGGAAAAAACTTGATCTTAAGGTTGTTAATATTTGGGACTAGCCTGTCCGCATTAAAAGACATAACCCCGATAAGTTGGAATCGAGGACTGAGCAGTGCAAGTTTGTGGGATACCCTAAGAAAACTTGTGGGTATTATTTCTATCACTCTGAGGATCAAAAGGTTTTTGTAGCTAAGAGAGCGGTGTTCCTTCAAAAGAAACACATTCTTGGCGAAGACAGTAGGAGCTTGATAGAGTTGAGCGAAGTTGAAGAACCTAGCTCAAGCACCACACTACAGCCTAACTTTGTTCATATACCTAGCACACCAGTTCCGACTTTAAGTAGGTCCAGTAGAGTATCCCATCCTCCTGAGAGATATGTGAGATATATTAGAGAAGAGAATGTTGAGGATATTGATCCTCAGACCTACAAGGAGGCTAATACGAGTATAGACTCCGGGAAGTGGCAAGAAGCCATAAATTCTGATATGGATTCCATGTACTCCAACAAGGTTTAGAACCTAGTTGATGTTGAATCTCGAATTTTGATGATGAAACCAATTGATAATATTATGATCTAATCTGTGTTTTAAGTGACATAGGACTAGCTTCGATCAAGAGAGGTAAATTAATTAAAAAAGGAGGAATCAGATGTTGGGCCGAAGTTGAACATGTCAGAAGATTGGATGTCGGACCGAAGGATCGGTCGACATACCCGTAGAAGGCTTCTTGCCGAGAATTCGGGTATCGGGCCAAAGGATCGGACATTACACCAAGAAGATAAGAAGTTGTGGGTGTTAACATGCTGATTGGGCAATACGTTGAAGGAGAAGATGATGCGCTGAAGGATCGGACGAAGCACCGAAAGAACCAATGGCATGCCGAACAACAAATGATTTGTGCTTTATAATAATTTGTCTAGATCGAGTTAGTTTAGGTCATAATTGAGTTAGTTTCAGATGTAACCATTCTAACTCAATTAGGGGCCCATTGGACCTGAGTGGGACTATTTTGGGCTAAGTGGAAGGCTCATTCGATCATCCAAAGTTAGGAGGAACCACCCATGAGCTGGAAAAGTCAAGAGCATAATTTTTCATGCTGTCAAGCGTTGGTACCGCCTAGACACAATCTCTCAGACTGTGTCAAGAGGTGGTACCACTAGACTGGGTGGTGGTATCGCCTAGTGTCAGTGCTGTAAACGATGGTAACACCCAGCACAAGCGGTGGCACCATTAGGACCTGGAAAACCCAAGATGAGATCTTTTTTTGCTCCAATTTTGAAGACACTTGGGGTCTATAAATACCCCAGCTATTCCTGCATGGAATTGCAAGAATTAAGCATAAAGTGGAAAGAATTCTAAGTTGTATAAGTGTTGAAAAGATTAAGTTCCCTCCTCTTTGAGCTTAGAGGTTGTTCTAAGGGAGGTATGTGAGGATTGCCTTGAAGGGTGTAAAGGTTCTCTCCTGAGCCTATCAAAAGGAGAAAGAGTGTAAAAGGGTAGTTGATCTTCACCCATTGAAGGAAGATCGGTAGTGGAAGCCGATGGCCTTGAGTGAAGAGAAATCGGGAGTGGATGTATATCATGATGACTGAACTACTATAAAAACCTAGTTTGCATTTACTTTAAGTTTTCATCTTAATTGCAAATTGATTTCTTACTTTCACTACACTTACGAACACGCTTTCAAGTCAAGCATCTTTTTGATATGTTTTTATCGTACGAAGTTTTTTAAACCGACGTAATTTTGCGTAAGCACTAATTCACCCCCCCTTCTTAGTGCCATATTGATCCTAATAATGCACCCGAGAGTATCGTACCCATCGGTTGCAAGTGGATCTTCAAGAAGATGATCAGAGTAGAAGGAAAGATAGAGACCTATAAAATAAGGCTAGTGGCTAAAGGGTATCGTCAAAGGCTCGGACTTGTACTTCATCAAGTACATATGTCCATACCTTGAGAGATCATCAGTAAAAGTAATGAAGTATAAGTAACCACCTATGGTATAAGTTGATATAGGACCACATACATCACTATGTATGAGTTTCAGTATCTTATTGGCTCTCTCTCGAGTTCCACTAAATAAAGAGTTGGTTAGTTTTCTATGAAGGTAAGGTGCATAAGTTGCATACGACTCATAGTCGAATGAATCTAGATACTCATCCTTTAGCAACTTTTGAATCATTCCCTTATGGATGTAACCTAGCCTATAATGCCATAGGTATGCATTATTCACCTCATCTTGTTTCTTCTTGGACACACTTACATTCATATTATGTGGAGCAGTGCCTAGTATAAACAAACTATTATGCAATGTTCCATGATGATCTTATCATCTAATAATATTGAATAATCATTGTTCTCAAAAACTAATTTATATCCATTAATTGTCAAATATGAAATGGAAATAATATTTTTGATAATAGAAGGAACAAAATAGCATACATCCAATGCAATAATAACTCCAAATAGATATAGGGTAACCTCGCCAACAGTTACTACAATAACTTTTATAATATTGCCCATCTTGAGGTCCACTTGCCTCTCACTAATCTCCCAGGTCTTGCCAGAACCTACTATAAATTGTAGATATGATACGCACTCATAGTATCCAATATCTATATGTTATCGTAAGAGTCTAACAAATGGAGACTGATCATGAATGTACATGAAGTTTCTCCAAGCTTCTATTTCACCCTCTCTACAAGTTCCTCTTTGCAGTTCCTCTTCTAGTGCCCATCTTTGTCGTAGTAGAAGCATTAGCCTTTATCCCTTACCGGGTCCTTCTTAGCAACCTTTGCTTTACCCGATCTGCCCTTGCCTTTACCCTTCTTAAGGGACGTTTCCTGGCTGCAAGGGACTCTTTGGTGGGTAGGATTTCCTAGCCACATAAGGTAGTCCAGTGGCCTAGGATTCTTGACCACAAAGGAGTCCTTAGTGGCTGAAATTTCCTAGCCACTTAAGGAACTATCTATCATTTTGGGGCACCCTATAGTAGGGTTCCCAAAATACTATAGAATAATTAATTAAATAATTTAATTAATTATTATAATTATTATCTAGTAGTCCTGGTGATGATGTGTACATATGATGTATGACGTGGATGGATGATCATGGATCATGTGATGTGTGTATACATGTAATGTGATTATTATTATTATTAGGGCTTTGTGAGCCTCTAATTTTATTCACATTTATTGTTGGACCTGCATATCTATGATTAAGTTGTAATCACACGAGAAGGCATAGCGGGAGTGTGGAGGTGATACCAGAACCCATGAGGTCAAGATGGATGATCCCAACGTATAGAGATGTGTCGAGATACCGACGAAACCGATAAGAATGAGATGGACGATCACAGGGCATGAAGATATGTCGTTGTACACATATATCTTGATGTGAGTGATTGTGCTCACTAGCTTGAGCCTGATCACATTAGGGTGTGTTCCATGATTATTTGGTGTGATTACTCATGTGATGTGTGATTGTTTATACATCTATTAGATATATATATATATATATATATATATATATGTATGTGTGTGTGTGTGTGTGTGTGTATGACACATCACATTAGGAGACTGAAACAAAATCCCCTCTCTCGATAATATTAAGTCGGTAAACGTGAGGTAATTAGATTGACTTATGTGGCCTTCCATCATTATAGGAAGAAATCAATTCCCGATGTAGGTTGAGTTGGTTGAGTCCCTTGAGGCTCACCTATATTGCAATTCGAGATCTTGCCTATGACATAGAGATGTCACCGGTGATTTGAGGATATGGTATGCTTGGTCAAGTCCCTCGAGGGTATATCATCAAGTTAGACTCATCTTATAATGATGGTGATGACTTAACTAGATATCATGGTTGGTCGAGTCCCTTGAGACCATGATGGTTCAGAGGCCGAACAAGATGAGAGCCATATGGAGTTATGATCGGCAATAGTTACCTACCTTTTTGGCTTAGCGTAATTGGTCGAATCCCTCAAGGTTATGTTGAGACACCGATTGGATCCCAATCCCCACTAGAGATCCATCGAAGATCTCCGATTCACATACTAGAGAGAGTTGTGTGTTTAGTAAGAAAATAGTAAGAGCAGAATAAGATAAAAGACCATATCTTAGTTGTTTACCTTTTGTAAATTCTACATATTATTTATTTCTACTACATGTTTAATTTTAAAAAATATCATTTTTAAATCCCTTACATGACATACTTAATGTAAACCACCCTACTAGTCCAAACTACATGAATTGGCTCAACTACCTGAGAAGCATTCTCACGACGAAGAAAATTACATATGTCCTTGATACAGTAATACTTACGCCCGAGAAAGCGGCAAGCGAGGATGCGATCACTCGCTACATGAAGTACATAGATGACTCCACTCTTGCTTAGTATTACATGCTGGGCTCCATGACTCCCGAGTTACAGAGACAACATAAAAATATGGATGCCAGATCCATTCTTCTACATGTCCGCAAACTGTTTGAGAAATAGGAAAGGACTCAACGATATAGGATATTCAAGAGCGTTTTCTACGCTAGAATGTTTTAGGGGACACCGGTTCAGAACCATATCCTAAGAATGATTGAGTGGATATAGAAACTCACGGGTCTAAGAATGGTCCTAGAAGATAATATGTGTAGATCTTATGATTTAGTCCCTACCAGATTTCTTTGTATAGTTCATAATAAATTTTAATATGAATAAGCTTGAGGTGACTCTCCCTAAACTCCTCAATATGTTGAAGGAGGTAGAGAGCACTATCAAGAAAGAGAGGTCATTTCTCTATACTAATGAGACTAGAAAGAAAAGGAAGACAGAAATACAGCCATCCATGGGCGGCTAGGAAATCTGGTCGCCTATGTGCCCCATGCGACCAGGAGTCCTGGCTGCTAGGGCAATCCTTGTAGCCAAGAAACCCTGACGGCTAGGGGCGCCCCTTATAGCCACGAAACTTGGCAGCAAGGGCTACCATGCCCATGGTCGAGAGCCCCTTTGTGGCTCTCGACCAAGGCTGCAGGTAGCCTTCAGCCATAGTGAAGGGTAGCAACAGTTGCTGCCCTTTTTCTCCCCTTTTGTGTCAACTTCCTTGACATCAAAAACCCTCTGTAAAACACCTTATAACAAAGAAAAAGTTGCAGCACAGATCTGTAATCTATGATAAAAAATTACAACAATCGTGCAATATAATTTTAACACGATTGAACACAACACACATAGTTTAAAAGCCAATATTTTGAATAAGCAACCTAGCTCTGATATCACTATTGGGAAATATAGGGCAACATCACATGCATACTAGAAGAACAAAAAATAAAATATCAAAATTCCCATAGACAAAAGGTTTCTTATCATCGTGCAAAAGTTGGTCTGCAAAAACCTTCGAAACTGGAAAACTACGCATAAGAGAATTACCTAGGGAGATTGTATATCCTTGAATTCCTACAGGATTAGATGAAAAAGTTCAAATGTCCTCTCTAGCAGTAATCCACATGGCAGGAGCTACGAAGATGCTCCTCAAATCGCTGTCCAAAACTCTTCATCATATGCACCACGTAATCAAGAAGGGGCTGCCCCTTCTTACTATCCACACACCCCAAATAGGGGTTATAGTACGATGAGAAGAGGGAGAGTGGAGAATAGGATGTGATAGCTAAAAAGAACCTCGCTCATGGCCCTTTGGTTCCCTCCTATTTATAGAGCCCCTTGTCAACTTAACCATAATGGTTCTTGCCATATGAGGTACTGAATCTCCATCCAACTAACCAAGCTTCTTAGATTAGTGAGTCTCTACCTAATAATATTTTATTAGCTCTTATTGGATCTCATCCATAGGATCCAATAATTCAGTGGCTTATTGGATATCCAATAAGATAAGAGTTCTAGTGGATATCTTATATCTGAACCTCTACTCGTTGCAACACCTACCATATGTGTGACCCTCTAGGCCTAATATCGAGTTGGTCGTGAGTCACACCTGTTAGAACTCCTTCTAACTCAGTGAATTATTATCTCGATAATAACTCACTTAACTCATCGGCTACGAACGTACTAGGCTACTACGCCGTAATCCTCAAACAATACAGGAGAATCCAATCCATTGGACTTATTTGTCCTTAGTTATCGTATATCTATAGTCCCTCATCCATCTAATACCCTAGAGACTATATACCAAGCATGATACTCTTAGGCCCATACGATTTCTACTCGAGTCTCATTCTAATCGGATTCTCCCAGAAAACTCTTTCTCTCTCAATCCGAATGAGTCTAGCTAAGGATTTGCCTGAACAAGAACACATGAAATATTCACACTCATGATACTGAGAATGAATGATCCTCTATCAACATTTAGTAGCCCTCGTAAGGTTGGCTACCACTCTCGATAACTTGTTGTGCTAGATCTGAAACTTCTAGGCTTATAAGTCTGATATTAAAGAGTGGAGTACTCATACAGGACATTCTTGGTGTCTCAAGTATAAGGACAAGATACATCATTGGGACTATGAAATTGTCTAACAATAAGACATTATCAACTATCTAACATTCCGTAAGCAGATCAATCAGTGAACTTATTCTCCAATGAGCACTTGCACTGTATCCCTAGTGTCCCAACACGAGCAATTATGAGACCAGCTGCCTCTATCATATGAATGGGTATATAGTACACTAGTTTATTTGATTATCTCGATATCCCTCTTGAGTAATCTATGACCAGGATTATTTAAGATATGTGTTTAAAGGCAAATCAATCTCATTATCATGATCTCATCATGATCCGATTCCTATTGCACAAATCCATAGGCATCACAATATACATTAATGCAATAAGCAATATAAAGTGATAAAATACTAAATAATTTAATAAGTGTAAAGAGTGTGTGTCATGTCACATGTGATATCACTCATGTGATTGACTTGTAGGGCACCTATGACTAGTAGTTGAATGAATATCTGATACCCAATAGTGTATGATCCATTAGGAGTGAACCAAAGGGCTATAGGTTATGCCTTTTTCACTGCCACCTCCTATTCTCGTCTTCTCTTCTTCTCCTTAGCAAGCAGCCCCTATTTGGGGTATATGTAGATTTGGACAACGATTTGAGGAGCGTCTTCGCGGCCCCTATCATGTGGATCACTGCTAGAGAGGACGACAATTGACCTCCTTCATTCTCTCCCACAGATTTGTAGGATTTTAGGGATAAACGATCTCTCTAGGTAAAACACATCTCTCTTATATACATGATTTTTAATTTAATAATTTTTACACACCAATCTTCATACGACGATGAAACTTTTTTTATGAAAATCTGAGATTTTTCTTTTTATTCTTCTGTTGTACATGTGATGTTGCCCCTATATTTCCCTACATATATCACATGCTTTGAGTGTCATAAGTAGGTATCAAGCAGATCTAGGCTTAGAGCACTAAAAAGTAGTAAAGTACATCCTTAAATACTTGAGAAGAACTAAGGATCTTTTATTGGTACATGGAGGAAGTGGCTTCAAGATTGAGGACTACATGGATTTGAGTTTCTACTCCGATGTCAATAATAAGTCTAATTCAGGGTATATGTTTATCCTAAATAGAGGAGCAGTATGCTAGAAGGGTTCCAAGCAAGATACTATTGCTGACTCGACCACAGAGGCGGAGTACATTACTACGACAAAGGCAACAAATGAGGGAGTGTATATTAAGAAGTTCATCATAGATCTAGGAGTCATGCCAGGTAGCAAGGAGTTGATTCTCTTATATTGTGACAACAATAGAGCGATTGCTCAAGTGAATGAACCTAGGTCTCATTAGAAGTCTAAGTACATTCTGAGAAAGTTTCACCTGATCAAAGATATCATGGCCCAAGGAGATGTAGCGGTGGAAAAAATTTCATTCGAAGATAACATCACAGATCCACTAACAAAGTTGTTATATCATTATCTTTGAGCATCATAGGGTTCTGATAAGGATCATACACGTAGGTGATTGGCTTTAGGTCAAGTGTGAGATTACAAGTCATAGGTGCCCTGCAAGCCAATCACGTGAATGATGACACATATGACATGCAATCTTTTTGCTTATTATTTATTTGGTATTTTTTTCACTTTATATTGCCTATTGCATGTATTATGATATTTGTGGATCTATGCAATGGGAATTGAATTGTAATGAGATCATGATAATGAGACTGATTCGCTTTTAAACATAGACCCTAAATAATCCCAATCATAGATCACTCGAGAGGGATATCAAGATGACCATATAGACTAGTGTGATGTATATCCATCCATATAATGGAGGTAGTTAGTCTTATAGCTGCTTGTGTGGGGAAACTAGAGATACCGCGCAGGTGCTCATTGGAGAAAAAATTCTCTGATCGATCCACTCACGGAATTAATGCTATAGCAATTTATCCATTTAAAAACCTGATTGAGAAATCAATATATTTCAGAAACTTGATTTATTAAGTATTAAGTGTATGTAAAAATTAGGAACGAGTCAGCACTAAAAGGGAGGGTGAATTAGTACAGTAGTAAAAACATCAGTTTGAAAAATCTTCGTACGATTAAAACTGATTAGAAAGATATTTAACTTAAAAACACTTACATAAGCGTGTAATGAGGAAGTAGAGCAGTGAGCAAGTAAAATGATTTGTAGCAAAGTTAAACAACAAATTAAAAGGCAGCAAACCGATTTTATAGTGGTTCGGTCATCATGACCTACATCCACTCCCGATTCCTCTTCACTCGAGGCCACCGGCTTATACTACCGATCTTCTATCAATGGGCGAAGATCAACTACCTTTTTATACCCCTCTTCTTACCCCTCTTCTCTATTTCATAGGATTAGAAGATAACTTTTACACCTCCACAACCTCCTCTCTTAAACTTCACTAACACATAGAGTTTGAGAAGAGTTCACACAAGATTACACTAGCGTTTTCTTTTCTTTATACTCTCAGTTGTGTGTGGTTTAACCAGGGATGAGAGGGAAATTTATAGGCCTTAAGTGGATTCAAACTTGGAGCTTAAAAATGTCTCATCCTCGGTTTTCGGGGTACTAATGGTACCACCGCCTAACATAGTCTCGGAGACTATGTCACCGATGGTGCCACCTTTTGGGTCACTGTTTGGGCCTTTCACTTGGCCCAACACATTCCATACATGGGCCCAATTGGCTCGTATTGGTTGGCCTAATTCTAAACCCAATTATGTGCTAACTACGAATTCTAAGGCATACACTAAGAAAATCTGATCCGGTTAGTCTTGGTTTCTTTCGACAAGCTTCTGGCAATCTTCCGGTGAACTTACGATGATCTTCTTGGCGAGTTCCAATGAGCTTCTTCGGCAAGCTCTTGGACTTCTCGGTCAATTCTGGTAGAACTTCCAACGAACTCTCGAACTCCCAATGAAATCTCGTTCTTGACTCCGAGACTTCATTTTGCTTTATGCCTTAATCACTATCGTAGTTAATCCAGCATTATTAAAACCTATTTCGATCTAGACAATTATTATAAAGTTTGAATCATGTTATCCGTTATGTCATTGGTTCATCGATGCTTCATTTGATTCTTCGATGTATCGTCCTCTCTTGCGGCCTATTACCCAATCGGCCAATTGACCTCTGCAACTCTGATTTCCTTAGTGCAATTTTCGCTTTTCTTAGCCTAATGCCCGAACTCATGGCCCGAAGCTATTTTCCAATATATCGACCGATCTTCCGGCTCGACGTCCAATCTTCTAACATGTTCCATTTCGGCCCAACATGATTCTTCCTACCTTAATTATCTCTCTCTGATCAAAGCTTCCTGCGTCCCTCAAAATGTAGATTAAATCATAAATTCTATCAATTGGTTTCATCATCAAAATCTGAGATTCAACAATTTCCCTATTTTTAATGATGACAACTAATTGATGATGGAGTTAACCTTAACTCCCCTATCAATATGTCATATTGATAGAACTCTTGAATTCAAAAAATCTAGGAAATATGTTATGATAACATCATCATACTTCTCCCCCTTTGTCATCAACGAAAAGGAGAAGTGCAGCTATCAAGTGTTTGAGATATTATTTCAAATCATTGCATAATAAATATAATCTCAAGTTTTATTATCATTGCAATTTGTAAGTTATCAAATTTAGCAAGTGCTACAGAACACGCAAGCCAATGGATTTTATATCATTTCAGAGCATACAAGATAACAAGTTTTATGCAAAGTTTAGCAAGTTTGCTTTTCTTTGTAATGTTTAAGCTTGCAAGTTTTCAAAAAAAGAATACAAGATAGCATTCTTGTTGAAGTATGCATGCTAGCAATTCTTGCTTTCTTTTGCAATGTGCAAGTTGCAAGTTTTGCTTTTTGAGATAGGCAAGAAAGTACTTTTGCTTCTCTTGAGATTGCAAGATAGCATTTCTTGCTTTTTAGATGAGCAAACTAGTAAATTTTAGATATGCAAGTTAGTAAGATAGCAAGTTTTACAACATATAAGCTAGCAAATATTTCATCATTTTAGAAAGTGTAAGCTAGCAATATTTGAGATATTCAAAAAAGTAACTTTTGCTTCTTAAAATAAGCAAGTTAGCAATCTTTGCTTCTCTTTTGAGATGTGCAATCTAGCATGTTTTTGCATCTTCTTGAATTGTGCAAGCTAGTGAATCTTTCTCTTTTGAGATGTGCACACTAGCAATTCTTTCTCCTCCTTTGTCATTGGCAAAAAGAGGGGAATAATAAAACAATGATGCAATTCATTTTCTTTTATATCAATTTTCAAATTATGACAAAGTTAATGTGTCATTTTTTATTGTAATATGGTATTATTTCAGAAAATGATAATTGTTGACTTTCACATCATTTCATTAAAAAAAAAATCATAGTATTACATGCATCATTCCAAATCATAAGTATTTCAAATCATGATAGTATCAAAATGTCAAATTACATTACATCCTATCATGCATAATTTCATATCATCACATGAAGAATATCAAGAAAAATTAATTAGGTGATGAGATAAATATTTCATGAATACAAGAAATTGTACATAAAAATCATATCATTAAAGATAAAATATCAACGATCATGAAGGAATAAGTCATGAATACTAAATGACATGATTTATCTTAATAGATCTCTCTTTCAGTAAATAACAAAAAGAAACATGGGAGTTCAAAAATAAGATCTTGATTCATAGAAAAATTTTAAGTATCAATATCGAGAATTCAAGATCATGATATAGATAAAAACATTCCTATAGCAAAAGTTGTCATGAGAAAACACATAAAGGATCTCGATTCATGTAAAATATCTCTCAATTCATTATGAATCATAAAAAATATAATTCTGAAAAATCATGATTTATTTGGATAGTAGATAGCAAAAAGAAACATCGAGGATAAAAGATCTCGATTCATATAGGGTAAATCTCAAGTTATAAATATCGAGAAATCAAGATAAAAATCACGGCTAGATGAAACTCATCTAAATTCAAATCAACAAATCATCAAAATTACTTTCAAGAGATTCAAAATGGCATAAATAAATTTATTAATCTCTTAGTGAAAAATTGATAAGATAGAGAAAAAGAAATTTTCAAGAAGAATACTTTCCTCTTTTTAGTTGTTTCAATTTAAGTGATTTTATTTCTTACAAGCATGCCTAAGTTCTTACAACAAATCAAAACATGTATCATCATTCAAAAGCAAAGTTCATCATCACAAAGATCATCATGCATAATTTAAAAATATAAACTCATTTAACATGATTTTAAATTATCATTACATTATTTCTATAAGCATGATTATTATACATCATTACTTTGGGCATAATACCAAAACATAGTTTCAAGTTTTTAAGGTATAACATGCACAATTTTAAATTATAAATATGATATCAAACCTCTTAACATTTGATAAGACCCTAAAGTCTTATCATCGCTCTGATACCAATTGATAAGACCCTAAGATCTTATCGTGGAAGAAATGAAAGAAATGATAAGACCCTAAGGTCTTATCATGGAAGAAAAGGGAATAATAATGATTGCTTCGAGGGGATCGGCCTCTTTGATTGCTTCGGCTCTCCTTGATCACTTTGACGGGATCGGCCTCCTAGGGTTTATCCACAGAGTGGAATAACATTTTATTGATTAACTGATTGATTTAAAGAAAGGGTTACATCACTATAGAGTTCTATTAGGACTCTAGCTATGAGAGTCCTAATTGAGAGGGACATTCATGTAAAACCTACTTAAACCAACCCATATTAAAGAGGTGAAGAGGCCGGCTAGGGTTAGGAGGTTGTTTCCTAGAGAAGAATTAGGAGTTGTAAAGGAATAGGAGTCTTGAGTAGGAGTCCTATTAGGAGTTGATTAGAAGTAGGAGTCTTAAGTAGGAGTCCTATTAGGAGTTAGAGTTTAGAAGCCCTATAAATAGCCATGTATTCCTCCTCTTTTACTAAGCAATAGATGAATCTTTTCTGCAGCCTTTGAGCAGTAACTTGGAGGGAGGAACCCCTATAGAGTTTCAAGGAGGTCGATCCCCTAAAGAGATCAACCCCAAGTTTAGAATCTGCAAGGGTTCTAACACCTAGTATCAGAGCAACGTTCTTGGCATCTTGCTACCCTTCCACAGCCATCCATCAACCCTCCACAGCCACCCAAAGTAATTCCCACAATTGCTTAAAAGATCGTCGTCAAATTCCGCCGTCATCTCCACCACCACGGATCATCCTTTGATCTCCCCGTGAATTGCAACAGGTTCTCGTTTCCTACCTTACTGCTACTGCAATTTAGTTATCCTTATTTGAAAATCTTAAAAAATTATTCCTATATTGCTGCATAAACTTTTCGTCATAAAGTTTTCATCTCTACGACGAAAGATATATTGCAGAATTCCAACCGTATAGCACCGTCTGCTTGATCTTGCTACTGTGTTTTTTCTATCCAAATCTCTAGAAAATTTTTATAACATCTGTGACACTTCCTAACAGCAGATTTCCCTTAGTTTTGTCAAAAAATTCTCAATATAAACCATTGATATTTTACGTCTAATCTGCTATACTTGAAAATCTACACAGTAAAATTTTAGCTGCATAGCACTGTTTGTTTGATCTTGATACTATGTTGTTTCTATCCAAATTTCTACGAAATTTTTATGATAGCTTTGATACTTCGTAACAGTAGATTTTTCTTTAGTTTCATCAAAAAATTCTCAATATAAACCACTGATCTTTTATGTCTAATCTGCTATACTTAAAAATCTATGCTGTAGAAAATTTCAACCGCATATTGTTGCCTTAACCCATCTATTTGCAATCTTTTTTGAATGAAATTTCTTATACACTTCATAGATCATCTTGGCTTCTATCTAAGATTGATCTATTGAGGAATTCATCTCTAAAAATGATTTTGTGTTGCTGCAAATTTTCATCGTAAACCATTGAAATTTTTCGACAAGAATTCTGCTATCGCAGCTTGCACCAATTTCCTTGCTATTATATTACCAAAATTTTCTTGATTAAATTAGACATCCTTGCTGTCATATAAACTATGATTTTGCTGTCAATTCCCTCCTCAATTCTCTTAAGTTTTTTTATGGAAATTTCATCGAGAAATCGTTGTTTCTTCGACGACAATTCTGCTCTTACAAGGCAGCACATACTTGCTGCAACTTCCACTGATTTCTATCAAACCTTTGCTGCCATCTACCATAGATCCAAAACTTTCATCCATAGCCCTAAAACTCCACCAAACCACACCCTCAAATTGCACCCAAAATAGCTACAAAATAAGCCTAAACCGTAGCCTACATCCACCAATCCACCAACCCTTTCAACCATCACCTCTCTCAACCAATACATGTCTTTAACCCGACAACAAAAGAGAGATCTTAATATCACAGATTTGGTGGCATATACTATGGCATCTGAGGAGGTAATCAATGCTAAATTCAAAGCCTTCGAGGCGCGAATGGAGGATAAGATTCGGACGCTCTTTACCGAACTTAGATTGGGACGACCACTAAACTCGAAGAAATCACATCAAGGAGAGAGCTTTGCCCAATCGCACCAAGCCCGAAGATATGACTTCCAAGAACTGCAGACGCATCTATAGTGAAAATTGTAGCTATACATCTTGAGGGGGATGTCATATGGTGGTTTGACTAGTTTGAACACACTTATGGAGTCCTTTCATGGCGATAATTCAAAGAAGGACTACTGATCCGCTTTAGACCAACCAATTATGAGAATATTGATGGACAACTAGCAAAGATTCGACAAACCTCTACCATTCAGGAGTACCAAACCAGGTTTGAAAGGTTATCTAATCAAACTCATGATTGGTCACAAAAACAGCTATTGAGGACCTTCATTGAGGGCTTGAAGCCAGAGATTTGAGGAGAAGTTAAAGCACGACAACCGTACACGCTTATGGCAGCCATCTCTTTCGCACGACATCAAGAGGAGCAATTGAACCATGAAGCTTGGAGGACTAGGGTCACTCCTCAACCAGCAATATTGAAGCCCTCAGTCCCCCTTACTGTCGACCGAGTCCCTACACCAAAGAGGTTAATAAGAGAAGAGCTTCGGGAGCAATATACGAAGGGGTTATGTTGGTATTGCGACGAGCCGTCGAGTCGTGAGCATTGTTGTAGTAAAGGGAGACTTCTTATGATTGAACCAATAGAAGAAGAGGTCATTGAACATCCAGAAAAGAGCCTTGAACATGAAGAAGAAGATGCAGAAGAAGAGCCACAACCGACCGAAGTTACGGTACATGCACTAGCCGACTACTCAAACCCGCAAACGATGAAAGTTGGAGGCCTTCTCAAACAACAACCGATCACTGTTCTCATCGACATGGGCAGTATTAATAACTTTCTAAACATTAAGGTTGTTGTCCATATGGCCTTACCTATCGAGAATTGCAGTAGGTTTGACGTTAAGGTCGCCAATGGATGGATTTTGAAGTATGATCGTAGGCGCCGACAAGTGAAACTATTACTGATCATGAGGCCTTACCAAGAGATAATTGCATATTTCTTCCTTCTACCTCTTGATGATCATGAGGCCATGCTCAGAATTAAATGGTTGACGACATTAGGTGATATTTCTTGGAATTTTATGCAACTAATTATGAAATTTTACAATAAGGAGAAACAGGTGATACTGAATGGGAAACGTGGGGGCGACGTAACGACGATTTGCACACAACAAATGGAGAAGGTTTTGCATAAAGCATGTAGTGGTTTTTTGGCACAACTTGAGCAGCAAACTAAGGGAGAGCCAATAGAATTTGAAGATCCAAACCTCCTTCCTTTGCTTGCTAAATTTTTAGATATATTTGACGAACCACACAACCTACCTCCTACCCGTCGGCATGATCATTATATAATGATTCTTTCAGGCAAACCTCCAACAAATACTCAGCCATATCAGTATCTACATCTCCAGAAGGATGAAATAGAAAGGATTGTAAAAGAGATGCTTGAAACAGGAGTTATTCGGCCAAGTTGCAATCTCTACTCTTTACCGGTGCTACTTGTACGCAAGAAGGACGGAACATGGCGAATATGCATTGATTACCGAGCTCTCAATGGCATAACCATCAAGGATAAATACCTTATTCCAGTAGTAGATGAATTGCTAGATGAAAGGGAGCACAAATCTTCACAAAGCTGGACCTTCGATCCGGGTATCATCAAATACGAGTGTACAAAGAAGTTATACCGAAAATCGTCTTTCGAACACACAACGTCCACTACGAATTTTTGCTTTCTTCAACAAAAGGTGGAATATCTTGGGCATATCATATCAGAGGAAGGTGTGATGGTGGACCCCTTCAAAATTGGAGCAATGCAAAACTGGCTTACCCCGAGGAATATAAAATTGCTACATGGCTTTCTGGGTTTAACAGGCTACTACCGTAAGTTCGTGAAAAATTATGGAAAGATCAGTGCACCACTCACTTCTCTATTAAAAAATGATACCTTCCAATGGTCAAACAAAGCCTCCGCTACCTTCAACAAACTTAAGGCAGCCATGATGACGATACCGGTTCTAGTGCTACCAGATTTCAACCGACCCTTCATCATTGAGGTCGATGCATCTAGAGACAGAATGGGAGATGTTCTCATGCAAGATGGTCGGCCACTCACATACATTAGCAAGGCATTGTCTCCCCCCTATCAAAACATATTAACATATGATAAGGAGATGCTCGCCATTGTGCACGCAACAACGAGGTGGAGATCGTACTTGATTAAGCGATGCTTTCAAATCAAGACCGACCATAAAAGCCTAAAATATCTCTTGGAGCAGAAGATATCTTCCCCCGAGCAGCAAAAATAGGTAACAAAAGTTCTTGGATATGATTATGAAATAACTTACAAAAAGGGGAAAGAGAATATTGTTGCAGATGCACTTTTACGGCTACCTAAGCAAGCTGAATTTTTGGTCATTTCACTTTCGACTAGTGACTTCCTTGAGGATATTAAGATGGAATGGCAAGAAGATTCAGAGACCAATAAGATCATAAAAAAATTAAAGGAAGCACCAAGCTCTGTGGCTTATTACAATTGGGACTCAAAAGAATTACACTATAAGGGACGCATTGTGCTTATGACAAATTCTACTTGTATCTTCATGAACAGATTTTGGACAAAGTTATTCCATATATAGGGTACTAAATTAAAAAGGAGTATGGCATATCACCCACAAACCGATGGTCAAACGGAAGTTGTAAATAGGTGCTTCGAGACAGCCCAAAGCCACCCACAAAATATGACTACCCAAGGAGAACTCCAGACCCAGCCAAGTGCCATTATTGATCGACGGATCGTGACTCGACGACGATGACCCACTACTGAAGTGCTAATACAGTGGGCGAACCTAATAATAGAAGATGCCACTTGGGAGAACTATGACGACTTGAAGATCAAATTCCTAGAATTCATAAATCGACAGCCTTGAGGACAAGGCTGATTTGAAGAGGGCGGGTCTGTTAGGACTCTAGCTAGGAGAGTCCTAATTGAGAGGAACATTCATGTAAAACCTACTTAAGCTGACCCATATTAAAGAGGTGAAGAGGCCGGCTAGGGTTAGGAGGTTGTTTCCTAGTGAAGAATTAGGAGTTGTAAAGGAATATGAGTCTTGAGTAGGAGTCATATTAGGAGTTAGGGTTTAGAAGCCCTATAAATAGCCATGTATTCCTCCTCTTTTACTAAGCAATAGATGAATCTTTTCTACAGCCTTTGAGCAGCAACTTGGAGGGAGGAACCCTTATAGAGTTCCAAGGAGGTCGATCCCCTAAAGAGATCAACCCCAAGTTTAGAATCTGCAAGGGTTCTAACAAGTTCCACCTAGAGTCTACCCGGACTTGGACTCTTAATAATAAATAAATATTAAATAAACTTTTCCCGAATCTAACTGAACTAAATAGACTCAATGAATATTATTCAAAGCTCATAAAATAAAAGGGTCCTAACAACATTTTCATTAAAACATCAAGCATGGTTTCATTGAACATAAGGCATCTTTAATCAACATCAAAAAACAATACGGAAATCAACATAATACAACAGTAATGGAGGCAAAACAAGAGGGAGGTGGCGTTAAAGCGGCCGGGGTTGAGGCTGTAGTGGTAGCAACCAGCGGTTGTGGCAACGATGCAGAGCAAGGGGGTTGAGGTGAAGGTTGTGGTGGCTGGCAGCAGCGGTGGTTGTTGGCCGGAGCACAACGACGACGATGGAGAAGGAGGCAGCGATGGTTGTGGCAGGGATCGACGGGGCTGCAGCAACATAAGAAGCTTTGTTTCTACAACTGTTGTAATGAGGAGCTACGGCAATCGATGGCTATGGCTACGACCCAAGGGGGGGGGGCGGCAGTGGTACGGCTAGGGTTGCGGTTGGGAGGCGAGCGGCGGTGATCGAGCGATCAGGAAGTAGCAGTGGCGGAGGAGGAATTGCCTTGCAGCGGTAGTGGGGAAGAAGGGAAGCAGGGACGACGATGGGGGTCGAGCGGCCGGGAAGCAGTGGCGGCGGTGGAGAAGGAGGAGTCGGTGGTGGAGGCAATCGACGCCTGTGGTAACAGAGGGACCGGCGGCTGCTCTATTTATATCGCACCACAGAAATAGTGACACCGATGGATCGCATGGCCGAAGCTGCAACAGAGGGAAAGCAGCGATGGCGGTGCGCCTAGGGCAGCGTCGTCGACAGTAGAAGCGACGATGGGTGGTCTGCTAGTTGGGAAACAGGGTCGGCGGTCCTTCTCACTCGAGCGAGATGGGGAAGCAAGGAGGAGAGGTCGCTGGCCGGGGTGGCAGTGGCGGTGGTGGTCGATCGGGCGAGAAGCAACGCCGACTATGGAGAAGGAGAGGTTGGTGGCCGGGGGGCAACGGCGGCGGCTGCTGGTCGGAGAGCAGTGGCAGCGGGTGGACTGGCCGGAAGCAGGCATGGCTACGGCTTGGGAAGTAGGGGCATGGCGGCGAGCATTTTTTTTTTTTTTTTTTTTTGAGATAATGAACTATAATGAGAATGCAGAGGATCGCTGCTCTGATACCAAATGATAAGACCTTAAAGTGCTTTGATACTAATTGATAAGACCCTAAGGTCTTATCATGGAAGAAATAAAAGAAATGATAAGGCTCTAATACTAAATGATAAGACCCTAAGGTCTTATCGTGGAAGAAATGGGAGAAAAGGGAATGATAATGATCACTTCGAAGGGATCGGCCTCCTTGATCGCTTCGAGAGGATCAGCTCTCCTTGATCACTTCGAGGGGATCAGCCTCCTAGGGTTTGTCCATAGAGTGGAATAATATTTCATTGATTAACTGATTGATTTAAAGAAATGGTTATATCACTATTTATAGAGTTCCACATAGAGTCCACCAGAACTTGGACTCTTAATAATAAATAAATATTAAATAAACTTCTACCTAACTCTAATTGAACTAAACAGACTCAATAAACATTATTCAAAGCTCATAAAATAAAAGCGTCCTAATAATTCCTCCCTCTTTAAATCAACATTGTCCTCAAGGTTGAGCAACATCAAACTCGGGGAGCTTCTCTTTAAGCACTTCAGTCATAAGCTATCTACAACGCATCATAACCCGTTAATCAAGTAAGTATGGTCTCCACTTTTTGATAATATAAGCAACAGGTCGGTCTTTCAGTGTAGTAATCATTGCAAGAAACTCCTGACCCTATATAATCAATTTTATCTTTGAACATTTGCTATCATAAGTTGAAATGCATCCATCAATGATCTTTACTTTGAATGTGGTGAGCTAATCGGTCAACAGTCTCACTATCCATAAAATTATTAGTGCTACTAATATCAATCAAAACTATAACAGGTTGATGTTCCAGAGTTCCACTAACTTCCATAGTTTGCAGGTTAGAGTAGTTAGCTAATGCATGTATTGTATGTATGGTAGGTTCAACATCTTCATTAAAATTTATACCTTCATGATAGGAGTCCACGTTCTTAGCTTCTGGTTCCTCTCCAATTGGTTCAATCATCAGAAGTTGCCCTTGTTTACATCGGTGCTCCATACTCCACTTTTCATCATAGGACAAACCCATTGCTGATCTTTCCTTGCTAATTTTTTTCTCATATAAATGTGCGAATGAGATCGCAGCTATCATAGTATGGGGTTGACGAGCCTTAACTTCACACCGGATCTCTGGAATAAGCCCTTCAATAAATGTACCTAGAAGTTATCGTTCCGACTAATCACTAGCTTGATTTAATAATCTTTTAAACCTACTCTGATATTCTAACACTGTTGAAGTTTGATAAATTTTGGCGAGCTGGCCATTAATATTCTTATATTTGGATGAGCCAAAGCGAACAAGAAGCCCTCTTTTGAACTGCTCCCATGAAGGAACTCCATAGTAAGTTTCATACCAATCATACCATTGGATTGCATCTCCATCGAGCTGAATTGAGGCAACTTCTACCTTGGATTCCTTTAGGATTCTGTGAAAATAGAAAAATTTTTCTGCCCTAAAGATCCAACTAGTCGGATCTCCATCTTTCCATCTCATAAATTCCACTTTCATATGTAAGTAGTTTGTGTCACAATCTTGGTGCCCTTTTCCTGTATTTTCATATCTATACAATGTAGAACTTGAGCCCCCATTTTGTTGAAATTTGCTGAAGCTCTCTGGTAGGCTCTTTTTGAAATCATTAAGTGTTTATTGCAATCGGTTCTTAATTTTGATTTCCAATGCTTCAATTTGTGGTTTCACTAGTCGGAGCGCAGCGACGACGGTGGAGAAGGAGGCAGCAAGGGTTATGGTAGGGATCGACGGGGCTGTAGTAACAGAGGAAGCTCTGTTTCTACAACCGTTGCAACGAGGGGCTGCGGCAACCGGCGACTGTGGCTGCAACCTAGGGGGGTGGGGGTACAGCTAGGGTTGTGGCTGGGAGGTGGGCGGCGGTGATCGAGTGGTCGGGAAGCAGCAGCGACTGTGGAGGAATTACCTTGCAGCGGTAGTGGGGAAGAAGGGAAGCAGGGGTGCGGCAGCTAAAACAGGGGTGCGGGTTGCTGGGAAGCAGGGATGGCGGTGGGGGTCGAGCGATCGGGAAGTAGCGATGGTGATGGAGAAGGAGGAGTCGGCGGTGGAGGCAATCGGCGCTTGCAGCAGTAGAGGGACCGGCAACTGCTCTGTTTATATCGCACCACAGAAACAACGACGCTGACGGATCGTGTGGCTGAAGCTGCAACCGAGGGAAGGCAGTGATGGCGGTGCGCCTAGGGCAGCATCGTCAACGGTAGAAGCGACGATGGGTGGTCCGTTGGCTGGGAAACAACGCCGGTAGTCCTTCTTGCTCGAGCGAGATGGGGAGCAAGGAGGATAGGTCGCTGGCCGAGGGGGCAACGACGACGGTGGTCGATCAGCCAGGAAGCAGTGCCGACTATGGAGAAGGAGAGGTTGGTGGCCAGGGGTCAGCGGCGGCAGTTGCTGGCCAGAGATAAGCGACAGTGGGTGGGCTGGCCAAAAGCAAGGGAAGCAAGCGTGGTTGCGGCTTGGGAAGCAAGGGCGTGGCTACGTGCATTCCTTTTTTTTTGTTGAGATGATGAACTGTAATAAAAATGCCGAGGATCGCTATTCTGATACCAAATGATAAGACCCTAAAGTGCTCTGATACCAATTAATAAGACCCTAAGGTCTTATCGTGGAAGAAATGAAAGAAATGATAAGACTCTGATACCAAATGATAAGACCCTAAGGTCTTATCGTGGAAGAAAGGGGAGAAAAGTGAATAATAATGATCACTTCGAGGGAATCGACCTCGGACTTGGACTCTTAATAATAAATAAATATTAAATAAACTTTTGTCCGACTCTAACTAAACTAAACAAACTCAATAAATATTATTCAAAGCTCATAAAATAAAAGTGTCATAACAACATTTTCATTAAAACATCAAGCATGGTTTCATTGAACATAAGGCATCTTTAATTAACATCAAAAAATAATACGAAAATCAACATAATACACATTATTGCTTCTCAAGCATATACATAAGATTAGCATTAGATTTATATCTAACATTTTATTATATTTTCAGAAAACATACAATTATCATTATCATTTTTAAAATTACTAGCATGATCCCACTAATTTTTTTTTATTTTTATTAACTAATTAAAAAATAATACATGAAAAGCATCAAGTAATTTCAAAATAAACTAAGGGGATTTTGATTAACTTGTTGTCGAAAGCCGTTAAGGCATAGTTAACCACCTCGCCTTTGTTGGTTTGCTCCTCGTCTTCGGATGAGCTCGATTCGTCTGAAGCCACCTTGAGTGTTTTCCTCTTTTGTAACTTCTTCTTTTTAGGTTCATCTTTCTTCTTTGATTCTTGTTTAAGATATTTTTAAGCTTTATTATGAAGAGTTCAAGGTCATCATCATCATCACTTAGACATCACTCAAGTGGTATTCTAGTGTTCGAAATGCCAAATCCTTCCTATTTTTTGGAAGGTTATTCTTATGTTCTTCAAGAGCCATGTAGCTCATTTTGTAGGTCATCAATGACCCAATCAGTTCTTTAATGAGAAAATAATTTAAGTCCTTTTATTCTTGTATTGTCGTTACTTTCGAATCCCAATTTTTAGAAAGCAATCATAAAACTTTATTCACAAGTTCAAGATTCGAAAAACTTTTACCAAGACTTTTTAAACCATTGACGACATCCATAAAACGGGTGTATATGTCTCCAATGGTTTCGCTTGGTTTCATATGAAACAACTCAAAATCATGCATCAAAAGATTAATTTTAGAGTTTTTTACTCTATTAGTGCCTTTGTGTGTGGTTTTAAGAGTGTACCAAATATTAAAAGTCGTTTTGCAAGTAGAAACTTGATTAAACTCATTTTTGCTCAAAGCACAAAATAAAGTGTTCATAGCTCTAGCATTTAAAGAAAAAGTTTTTTCTCCAAATCATTCCATTCATTCATTAGAGTAGAAGACTTTTAAAGATTAAATTCGACTATATTCCATAAATTTAAATCAATAGAAAGCAAGAAAACTCTCATTCGAGTTTTTCAATATGTGTAGTCTGTCCTATTGAACATAGAAGGAAGAATGATAGAAAATCCATCTGAAGATATGAAAAGAGTTATTTCTCTTATGTGCTAAACCAAATGAGAAAGAACGTGGCTCTGATACCAACTATTAGAAACGAGTCAGCACTAAGAGGGGGGTGAATTAGTGAATTAGGGGGGTAAAAACGTCGGTTCGAAAAACCTTCGTACGATTAAAACCGATCGGAAAGATGTTTAACTTAAACATACTTATGTAAGTGTGTAATGAGGAAGTAAAGCAGTGAGCAAGTAAAATGATTTGCAGCAAAGGTAAACGACAAAGTAAAAGGCAGCAAACTGATTTTCTAGTGGTTCGGTCATCGTGACCTACATCCACTCCTGATTCCTCTTCACTTGAGGCCATTGGCTTCCACTACCAATTTTCTTTTAACGGGCGAAGATCAACTATCCTTTTACACCCCTCTTCTCCTTTTCACGGGTTTAGGAGACAATCTTTACACCCCCACAACCTCCTCTCTTAAACTTCACTAACACTTAGAGTTTGAGAGGAGTTCACACAAGATTACACGAGCATTTTCTTTTCTTTTTACTCTCAGTTATGAGTTTTTTAATTAGGGATAAGAGGGGTATTTATAGGCCTCAAGTGAATTTAAACTTAGAGCCTAAAAATGTCTCATCCCTGATTTTCAAGGTACTGGCGATACCACCACCTGCAGCACTAATATTGGGCGGTACCACTACCTAGTCTAGTGGTACCACCGCCTAGAAGACTGTGTCTGGGTAGTACCACTGCCTGACACTGCCATTGGGCGGTACCACCGCCTGACACAGTCTCAGAGATTGTGTCACCGATAGTGCCACCTGTTGGGTCACTATTTGGGCCTTTCACTTGGCTCAACACAGTCCATACCTGGGTCCAACTGGCCTCTAATTGGGTTGACTCAATTCTAAACCCAATTATATGCTAACTACGAATTTTAAGGCATACACTAAGCAAATCTGATTAGGTTAGTCTTGGTTTCTTTCGGCGATCTCTTGGCAATGTTCCAGCGGACTCCCGACAAGCTCCTGGACTTCACAACGATCTTGTTGGCAAGTTCCGATGAGCTTCTTCGGCAAGCTCCTAGACTTCTCGGTCAATTCCGATAGAGCTTCCGACGAACGTCCGGACTTCCGATGAACTCTCGAACTCTCAACGAAATCTCGTTTTTGACCCTAGGACTTTATTTTGCTTTATGCTTTGATCACTATTGTAGTTAATCATGTACAATTAAAACCTACTTCGATCTAGACAATTATTAGAAAGCTTGAATCATGTTTCCCGACATGTCATTGGTTCATCGACGCTTCATCCGATTCTTCGGCGTATCGTCCTCTCTTGCAGCCTATTACCCAATCGGCCAGTTGACCTCTACAACTCCGATTTTCTTAGTGCAATTTTTACTCTTCTTGGTCTGATGCCCGAACTCATGGTTCGAAGCCTTCTGCCAATACATCGACCGATTCTTCGGCTCAACATCCAATCTTCTGACATGTTCCATTCCATCCCAACATGATTCTTCCTGCCTTAATTGTCTCTCCCTGATCGAAGCTTCCTGCGTCACTCAAAACGCAGATCAAATCATAAATACTATCAATTGGTTTCATCATCAAAATTCGAGATTCAACAAAAGCTACAAGTAAAAAGAATAATACTAAGTTATAAGTAAAAGATGAGTAAAGATAAACTAATTTTACAGTGGTTTGATCTTTTCAACCTACATCCACTCCTTATTCCTCTTCTCTCTAAGCCACCAATTTTCACTAATAATTTTGTTTCCAACGAGTGAAGATTAATGACCCCTTATAATCTTTTCTTTTTCAAGCTTTAGGAGAAAATCTTAACACTCATTTTAAGAAAAGTTCTATCACCTCCTACACTTTAGTATTATAACTAAACTTGAAAGGAGGAGACTCAAGCTATGCTCAAAATGAGAACTTACAATACTTTGAAACCTTAAGAATATATATCCCATTAATAAAGCCTAAGTGGGGTTATAAACCTCAAAAGGATCCAAAAATAGAATAAAAATTTTAAATCTTTAAAATTTTGGGGTACAAGTAATACTATCGTTGATATTAGATAGTACTATCATCATAACTTTTGAATCAAACCCTTAAAACTAGACTTTGATTATCTTACCATTGTAATTTTAAATTTTGGGGAATACCACCACCACCCTAGGTGGTGCTATTGTTGATAGTGTTGACAATATTTTTTTATATTGTTGGTTTATTCATGTAGTACCATCACCTAGGCCTAATGATACCACCACCTAGGCCACCTTTAAGCTAGGTGTTTGGCCTTTTAAAGGACTCAATTCTAACCCAAACCTAAACTGAAAGGTGGTTGCAAGCTTGGTCTCTAATTTAGCCTAATAATAACTCAAATTGGCCCATAGATCACATTAATCTTGACTTAACAAATTCATCTAACACAACATTAAAGCTTTTGACATATCTTCCGATCTTAGTGTCACATCCTAGATTTTTTTTTTAATATCTTTCTACACATTCAAACCAAGTAGATAAACATCACTTTATTCATCATTCATAAACATTTATTACAATTCATTTATTCATTGAACCACAAATAAAAAAGTAAACATTATGATGTTAACTTCAAGAATTATCTAAGTGGCTCTATCTAGCGGTAGAGGAAGGTCCGCTCTCCACTGGAATCCGATTTAGTACTAGAGGGAGGCTACTCTGAAAATAATAATAAAAAAAATTCAGCAACGTTGAGTCGGAACCCTATAAGTCAACTTAAAATGTATAGATGATCAAAATTCAATTATCCCATTGGCATATATTAAATACCTGAAGGAGTACTCCCCCAACAACGGACGGAGAGACTTTATCCTACGGGATGAGTTTGTATTCTTCCAACAGTGGATGGAGGCAAACTCATATCGCACTCCCAACAGCGAATGGAGTGGTGTCCCACACCCGTCAAAGTGGGGACACGTTCCTCCCAACAACGGATAGAGGAACCGTCTAGCCACCACGTCTAATGGCCCGCTAATCCTCGAAGGAAGAGGTGAGCCTCCATTAAAGGAAATTTATTTTTATTTTTATATTTATTTAATATAGATTATTTTTATTTAATATACTAATAAATATGATCTCATCCTATTTGGAATGTTTAATAGTTATTTCCTAATTCATATTAACAAACAAGAAAATAGATTAATATTTTCTAAATTACAATGGTAAGTAAGGAAACAAATTAATTCCTAACTTAATTATTTGATTTGATTATATTTCTCCCCTCCTATAAGAAATTTGGTCCCCAAATTTAGCTCACCTTAATAGAATAGATGAGGATACTGCTCTCGCATATCTTCTTCTCTTTCCCACGTTGCCTCTTGGTCTGAATGGTGTTGCTAACAAATCTTTACCAAATGTATAATTTTATTCCTTAGAACATGTTCTTTCCTTTCCAAGATCTGGGTTAGTTGTTCTCCAAAAGTAACATCATCTCTTAGTTGTAGAGATTAGTAAGATATGACATGTGATGGATCTCTGATATATCTTCGAAGCATAGACACATGGAATACATCATAGATGCCAACTAAAGCCGGAGGCAATGCCAATCTGTATGCCACTAGCCCAACCTTTGCAAGATCTCAAATGGGCCAATGAATCTTGGGGCTAACTTCCCCCTTTGACCAAACCTCATAACTCCCTTGGTTGGCGACACTTTTAAGAAGACATGCTCACCAACTTCGAACTCTAGATCTCTTCGCCTTCGATCTGCATAACTTTTCTGATGACTTTGAGTTGTTAATAATCTTTGGCATATAATTCGAACATTATCAGTATCTTTCTAAATTAATTAACGTCCCAAAAGCTTTCGTTCTCCTACCTCATCCCAATATACAGGTGATCTGCACTTTCTTCCATAAAGAGCTTCAAATGGAGCCATTTGTATGCTAGAGTGGTAACTATTATTATAGGAAAACTCAATTAGGTGCAAGTGCATATCTCAACTCTCACCAAAGTCCAAAGCACATGCTCTTAAGAGATATTCAAGAATTTGTATTGTCCTTTCAGATTGGCCATCAGTTTGGGGGTGAAAGCTGTACTAAACTTTAACTACGTGCCCAAAGATTTTTGTAGACTCCCCCAAAACTTAGAGGTGAACCTTGGATCTCTATCTAAGATAATGCTAACTGGCACCCCATGATATCGAATAATTTTCTTAATATATAAGTTTGCTAGTTTATCTAATAAATACTTCTTGTTAACAAGGAGGAAGTGAGCATATTTAGTAAGTTTGTCTACTACTACCCAAATTTCATCATATCTTTTTGTCATCTTGGGTAATCCTATCACAAAGTCCATAGTGACTTGCTCCCACTTCTATTCAGGAATTGAAATCCTTTGCAATTTTCCTACAGGTACTCGATATTCTATCTTCACCTGTTGGCATATTAAACATTTAGAAACAAACTCTACTATATCTCTCTTCATACCACGCCACCAGTAGTTTTGGCGTAAATCTCGATACATCTTAGTAGTCCCGAGATGGATATTAAATTTTGATCTATGTGCCTCCTCTAATAATTACATCTTTACTAGATGGTTTTCGGGAACACAAAGTCGATTATGGAATGTAATAGAACCATCTTCGGCTTGGAGGAATTCAGGTCTAGATCCTTGAGCTATCTCATTAACTATCATCTAAAGATATGTATCTTCCTTCTGACATTCTTTAACCTTTCCTACCAAATATGATTATGCCATCAGACACGCAAGAAAACCTTTATTTGTCTCCAATAAAAGTTTAAGTTTTAAGTCTGCCAACTTAGTCATCATAAAATTCCTTTGAATATTCATGTAGGCTACAAGACTATAGGTATTTCTGCTTAAGGCATCAATAACTACATTAGCCTTCCCAGGAGAGTAGTTGATATTAAAATCATAATCCTTTAGAAAGTCCAACCATCTTCTTTGTCTCATATTTAAATCTTTCTATGTGAAAATATATTTGAAACTCTTATGATCTGCTAAGTTTAAAAGTCTATCCATAGAGATAATGCCTCCAAATTTTCAATGCAAAAATGATAGTTGCTAGCTCTAAGTCATGAGTAGGATAGTTCTTCTCATAAGGATTTAATTGCCTAGATGTATAAGCAA
This sequence comes from Musa acuminata AAA Group, assembly GCF_036884655.1. Lineage (NCBI taxonomy): Eukaryota > Viridiplantae > Streptophyta > Magnoliopsida > Zingiberales > Musaceae > Musa > Musa acuminata. The sequence continues at coordinate 13,370,435 of NC_088357.1, read as the reverse complement.
CTACCCTTTCGTTTTGCATCAGCACACAACCAAGCCCTTGTAGTAAGGCGTCACTATACACTACAAAACCTTCTCCCCCTAAAGGAATCACCAAGATAGGAGCACTGGTTAATTTCTTCTTTAATTCTTGAAAACTTTGTTGACATTTATCATCCCATATGAACTTTATATTCTTTTGTGTCAACCTAGTCAATGGTGCTGCTATTTTTGAAAAACCTTTTACGAATCTTCTATAGTATCCAGCCAAACCCAAGAAGCTTCTAATCTTTGAAACATTAGAAGGTTGCTTCCATTTTATCACAACTTCAATCTTATGAGGGTCAACAAATATACCAGCACTCGAAATTACATGACCGAGAAACATAATTTCATTGAGCCAAAAGTTACACTTACTTAATTTGGCATATAGTTTCTCTTGCCTGAAGACTTGCAAAATTATCTTAAGATGGTGTTCATGCTCTGCTATGTTTTTGGAGTAGATCAAGATAACATCAATAAACATAATTATAAACTTATCAAGATAAGGGTGGAACGCCCTTTTTATGAGATCCATGAAGGCAACCGGTGCATTTGTGAGTCCAAAAGGCATTACTAAGAATTCATAATGACCATATCTTGTTCTAAAAGCAGTTTTCTGTATATCTCCTTCCCTTATCTTCAGTTGATGATACCTGGATCTCAAATCAATCTTCGAGTATACTTGAGTACCTTGAAGTTGATCAAATAGATCATCTATTCGAGGAAGGGGATATTTATTTTTTATGGTCACTTGGTTGAGTTGTCTATAATCAATGCATAGTTGTATAGATCCATCTTTCTTCTTCACAAATAGGATAGGAGCATCCCAAGGTGATACACTAGGTCGAATAAAACCCTTGTCTAAAAGCTCTTGGATCTGTTTCTTTAACTCCTCTAACTCAATTGGTGTCATTCTATACGGAGGTTTAGAAATAGGTGCAATACCAGGTAGAAGATCAATTGTAAATTCAATCTGCCTATTTGGTGGCAGTGCAAGTAGATCTTCAAGAACAACATCTTAAAAATCTCGTACAATGGGGATGTTCTTTAATATTAGCTTATTAGATTCTTCTCTAGAAATGAAGGTCAAGTATCCTTGACATCCTTTCAGTAATAGTTGGGTAGCACTCAAGGCTGAAATAATAGAAGGAAACTTTTCTTAAATCCCAATGAACTTGAAAGATGGTTGATCTAGGGGTGAGAAAGTAACAGTCTTCCGGAAACAATCAACACTTGCATGGTATGCTGAAAGTCAGTCCATACCTAAGATAGCGTCGAAATCTTGAAATTCTAGTAAAATAAGATCTACTAGCAAATCGTGACTTTCAATAGTAATAACACAGTTTCTATATATCTAATCAACTATCAAAGAGTTTCCAACTAGTGTTACTACTATTAATATATTATTTATTGTCTCATAATTCTTATGCAGTTTCATAGCAAAATAGGGTGATATAAAAGAATGCGTAGAACCAGAATCAATAAGCATAAATGCTGGCATACCACAGAGTGTGATGATACCTTTAATAATAGATCCCGAGGCTTTAGTATCTTGATGAGTCAATGCATAGATTCTTGCCTGTCCTCCCTCTCCGGGTCGTAGCTGTTGTTGTCCAACTGTTTGGGGTGGAGCTCGATGTTGATGTTGCTTCCGTGGACAATCCTTCGACATGTGCCCCAGTTGTTAACAATAAAAACATACGCGTTGTCTCATGGGGCATGAGGTGGAAACATGATCTATCTTCCCACAGAAATAACATCTTATAACAACTTAATTGCTAGGAGCTCCTGCTTGTTGATGCCCAAACTATTTCCCTTTGCCTTTCTTTAAGGGTCCCATACGTAGATGGTGCAACACTAAAAGGTCCCTTTTGATCCATTACTTGTTGTAATTCATTATCCATTTTCTTCACCACCAGAGCTCGATTTAACACTTCAGCATATGTTGGTAAAATTAGTACTGCAATGGATTTTCTAATTGACGATCAAAGTACCCTTTTAAAATGACGAGCTCTTCGACTTTCATTAAAAGCAATATGTGGAGAGAACTGGGCCAACTCAGTGAAATAATGACCATATTCCATTACAGTTCTACTTCCTTAGTGGATGCTAAGGAACTCTTGTTGCTTCTCAAAGCGAACTAAATTAGGAAAGAACTGCTTATAAAATGCATCTTTAAACTGCTCCCAAGTTACCACACTACCTCTCGCCTCTAACATCCTCCTTTTTAAGGTCCACCAAGTGTCTGCCTTCCCTTCCAAAATGAAAGAAGTGAAAGGCACTTTCTGATTTTCCCTATATTTGATAGCTTTGAATGTCTTTTCTACTTGACGAATCCAACGTTCAACAAAGATTGGATCTGGTTTACCCTCAAAAACTAGTGGTCCCAATCTCTTAAAGTGATCTAAGGTATTATTTCTACCCCGTGGAATTTCATCTCGCTCCTCTTGATGCTCAGAGTATCCTCTAATAGCATTGAGGACTCCATATACATCGTCTTGAGCATTGACGGGTGTTGGGGCATGAGGGGCATTCTGCGAAGTTGAAGAGGCTGGCCTATAATCAATGATAGGTGTACATGAGGATTAAGTTTGCTCTACGATGCATGGAGCTTCCAAGTTATTATTTATTCAAACACCTCTCCGAGTGCATAAACTAATAATATTATGACCATGAGCACCTCGAGTGACAGGACTGCTAATCTCTGGAATTGGCTCCATTACTCCTATAATAGGTTAAAGACAATCATTGGTTAGAGTTAATCAAGGGACCTAATACACCTATAGGCCCTAAACCATGCTCTGATACCATAAAAAGATGTCACATCCTGAAATTTTTTTTTAATATCTTTCCATATATTTAGACCAAGTAGATAAACATCACTTTATTCGTCATTCATAAATATTTATTATAATTTATTTATTTATCGAATCACAAATAGAAAAGTAAACATAGTGATGCTAACTTCAAGAATTATCTAAGTGGCTCTACCTAGCAGTAGAGGAAGGTCCGCTCTCCATTGGAATCCGATTTAGTACTAGAGGGAAGCTACTCTAAAAATAAAAAACAAAGAAAATTCAGCAATGCTGAGTAGGAACCCTAAAAGTTCACTTAAAATATATACATGATCAAAATTCAATCATCCCATTGCCGTATATCAAATACCCGAAGGAGCACTCTCCCAACAACGGATAAAGAGGCTTTATCCTACGGGATGAGTTTGTATTCTCCCAATAGCAGATGGAGGTAAACTCATATCACACTCCCAATAGCATATGGAGTGGTGTCCCACACCCACCAAAGTGGGGACACGTTCCTCCCAATAGCAGATGGAGGAACTATCCAGCCGCCACATTTGACAGCCCGTTAATCCCCGAAGGGAATCGCCCTACCTACTCTCGGTAGGAAAATAACATAATCTCACACTAGTCATGTCCATATCAGGAAGAAATAACACATTTAAAACATCACTTTCAAATATCATCAATATCAAATAATACAAATTAGCCCTCAATTGACTTAAACTCTAGTTCAATCGATCCAATTGAACTCAATTTACTAGAACCTAACTGAACCGATCTCTAATCCTTATTTAACTGGTCTGGAACCACCATAGACTAGTATAATTTGGACTAGATTATGTTCAATTTAGGTTAAACTAACTTAAATAAGTCAATCAATTCGAAATCACCCTGAATTGATCTAGACTAATCAAGTCTAATTTAGTTCAATCAATATTTGGGCTAAAATCCAACAACAATATTGGGCTAGATTGAGCCAACCCATCTACTGGTCATATGCATTATACATGACTAAGCATACATCACACAAAGCTGGCCTAGCCCTGGCCCATGGACTGGTCATGTGCGTCGCATGTGACTGCCCATGATGGTTGGGCTGGATTAGCCTCGGGCTAAGGCCTGACCCGTGGGTTGGGCTTGGCCTATAAGAAATTTCATTCCAATTAATATCCAATTTCATTCCAATTAATATCCAATTTCATACCATAACATATATCTATTAATAATATAAATAAAAAATAATAACACATTAAAAGATAGATACGGAGATAAGCTTTAATACAAGGAAATAACATTCCAAATTTAAATAAAAATCATAATACATTAAAAGATAGATTGGGAGATAAATTTTAATACAAGGAAATAACCTTCTAAATTCAAATAGAAAATATGCTTTCAACACATATAAAATTTCAACATATTATAGTCAAATTTTAAATCATTCATAATAGCATATTTTAAATTTCAGATCAAAGAATATCAAAAAAAAATTTAATAATATATTTTAATCTAATAAGATTTTAATCCAGATAAGATTAAAGATGAATTGTAATGCCAAGAAATATCATATAAATTTTTAATATTTTTAAATCTACAATAAAAATCTTAATCATGAGTGAAAAATATTATAAAAACTTTAACTGATTATTTTAATGTAATAATAAAAATTTTGGTATTTAAAGAATTGATAAATATTTTTTAAACTACAAAACTTGCAACATTTAAAGAATCAAAATAAAAACTTAAACTTTTATATTCAAGAAATGTAGGGAACCCTATCTCTCGTTACAAGGTGTAACTCCTAGTTTCTTCCACTGTTAGGCTCGGTTAAGTGAGGAACGAATGAGAGAAATCCCTCCCCTTAAATAATAGGAGGTGAGCCTCCATTAAAGAAAATTTATTTTTATTTTTATATTTATTTAATATAGATTATTTCTATTTAATATACTAACAAATATGATCTTATCCTATTTGGAATGTCTAATAGTTATTTCCTAATTCACATTAACAAACAAGGAAATAGATTAAGATTTCCTAAATTACAATGGTAAGTAAGGAAACAAATTAATTCATAATTTAATTATTTGATTTGATTACACATAAGACCCTTCGTCTAAACCTTCAGCACATCACCTTATCTCTAGCATATCGCTTACTCATCTAGCACATCATATTTACCATAATGTCTGATCTTCCAATGTGATATATGTTCCGTTTAGCATGATGTCCAAACCTCTAACACAAAGTATGTTCTTCAGCATATCAACCAATCCTCCAACTTAATGTTTCCCTTTGGTGGTTTGAGTATATGATCAAAATATTTTTTATGTCACTTATCTCAAAAGTATATTAGTCTAATAATTCATTAATTGATTTTATCATCAAAATCTAATATTCAATAATCATTGCAGCCCATGTTTCATTTAACACGGTTGTGCATCTTGAATAGAGACAACTCTCTCTCTCTCTCTCTTTCTCTCTCTACAATACTTGTTACTTGATTATCCTTTTTTGCAGGGTTACTTGATGCTTGCATCCAGCCCATGACCATCTCCATCTGCTAGGATAATATTATCATTTAGGTAGTAAAGTCAGCCAACACTATTAGGTTGTTGGTTGCCATCCTATCGGTGTTTCTTTCTTCGAATGATCATGGCATAGGTTTTAACTCCTGAAGTTCTTTGCTTGATTATTTATATCCTTGTCTTGTGTTTACCATTCACAAAATTGTTGCTCTGATACCACTTGATTCATATGAGGTTCAGGTTTGACGATCTATCAATATGATACTACCTTTAGGATAAAAGTTTTGATGAAGGAGAGAATTATCACAAAAAATCAAGTACAAAATAGAAAGAAAATAACCTCTATATTTGTAAAGTTAAAACCCTAACTATGAGACTTGAAACAATGATAATAGAAGCATGGAAGAAAGTTTATAAGCGTGTGAAAATATAAATTATTTTAGATAACAATCTTTAATCTCCTCCTTATCTCTTTATTATTGGAACCTTCTTCTAGAGTTATAGATAATAGAAAATAGGTGTTGAGAACTTCTCGTAGCTGCTAGATGAAGCTTTAGGTTATTGAAATACGAGAAAGAAAAGTTGCAACCAGAAGAAGTTGATTGTAGCAATGCAGAATTCTTCTCTCTCTCCTCCTCGCTCTTCTTCAATGTTCTAAGACTGCAAAACTAGGGTCGATTAACTATTTTCTAAAAGCTTTATTTTTTATTACTTTGGGGATAATTTGGATGGGGCTCTCATCCTCCTTTTATAATTGTGGAAGGAGTAAAGTACTAAGTAGGATAAAACTTAAAGAGTCTTAATATAATTAGGATTTAAGTATCTTTACGACTTGAAAAGTTATAATGCCATTAGAACTTAGAAGTCCTAACTTATTTAAGACTTGAAAAGTTCTAATATTATTAAAACTTATTTATGATTGGTGCATGGAAGTTCAACTCCTATTACGAGTTAGCGCTACTCTCTTCTCTTCTTATGGTTTTATCTATTTAAGTGAGGGCTACCCTAATTCTAGTTTAACTAGGATTGGAATTGAGGTTAGTGGACTACTATGATAGGAACTTTGCTTGAACAAATCAATTGAGGGCTATTGAGATTGTTCATGATCAAGCACCATTCACCCTTCCTACTCATCGCCTCCTCTCCCCCCCCCCCATCTTCCTTTCTTCTCAAAAATGACAAGGCCTCTTGGTGGGAGTAGGGAGCAGAGGCATCAAAGGTGACGACCAATGAAGGGTATGCAATGCCGCATAGAGATAAGTAGGCCTTGCGACATGAACAAAGGGCAAAAACAACAAAGACAACAAACAAGAAAAGACGAGCTATGCCGCATAGTGTCGGTGGGATGGAGGCAATGAGTGAGAAAGGATAAAGATATTTAGAGGATTACATAAAATAATGATATTATATAAGAAAAACAAATTTAGGAGAGACCTTTTGGAAAAAAAATAAAAAAAAATATTTTTCTCAAAAAGTACTATATATATATATATATATATATATATATATATATATATATATGAGCAAAAACAAAATAAAAAAATTAGGGGAGACATTATTGTACATATCCTTAGCTAAAACGTTAATTTAAATAATATCCTTTAAACTCATCATGGCGCTAAAAATATTGGGAGTTTCGTTGATATTTTATGTTATATGTGGCATGCACGTGAATGCCATGCGACAAAAGTACGCATCTAATTAAACCTCTGTTCGGGGCATCCAACTCTACTTATTTAGATGTCATAATAACACCAACACATCAAATAGTGTATACACAGCACATTGGGTTTTTATTTATGAACCAACATTACTGCTCAAGAAACTATAAGAATCCTATTTTGTCAGAGAAGTACAAGATCATAATGGGTAGGGAAAAGGGTTTAATGTTTGCAAAGAGCACTAAATTCACTTTAACTTCCAAAACAGAAAAAAAAAAAAAAAAAAAAAGGCGCGGTGCAAACTCATCAATGAGCTACATTGCATCAATGTATCAACATTATCATCAAATTTCTCATGTGGAGGGTGACTACGCCAATTTATCAAGTTTGGCATCAGCTGGAAGGAAGGGAGAAGAAATGGAAATGCAAGTAATGCTACTTTTTTTTTTCCTCCTTTATAGGAGAGCAAAATTTGCATGGCTCTTGTGATGTTCCATGGCTCTAATGGAGCATATTCCCTGGTCATATAGGAAGCCAAGATTTAAATTGGCCTGATGAACATAACTTATTTTTATTTTACTTGAGAATACAAGCATGCTGTTGCTGGACATATTACCAACCGATGGCAAGCACTTGCAGTGGACTAAGGCAGTGACCTAAATTAGACACTACTATGATGCCAAAATAACTCAAATCACCTGAACGTAGAACTTTGTGCTATTTATTGCATTATGTCATGTGCAATAAAAGGTCCAAGAGTAGAGCTGTCTACAATCTAAATGGTGATCATTTCATAATGCAAAAGGAAAATTCTCTTGCCTATTCCGAGCAAGCTTTTGCAACAGAGGGATGATGCTGTTATGCAGGCTGCCCAAAGAGAATGCATGGGAGTGAAAGAGATAAATCTCAGGAGCCAAGTTCATGAGAGGACAATATATCTAGTCATCATGTAAACAAGGGTAGAAATGCTGCTACAGAAAGATTAGTGAAGAATAAGAAATGCAACTTGAAACTCACATTGGAGAAGGGTGTTCCAGCAATCCTTTTTTTTTTTCTTCTTTTGCAAAGGATGAGTGGCGAAGAGCTGTTCCAGCAATCTTCCTTTTTTCTTTTTGAAGGATAAATGACAAACGTGAGATTCAAGCCCAAAATCTGCAATATACTCTTTCAGCAATCTTGCTATTGGATATCAGATTCAATGTTTGACACAGATGGAACATTTGGGACAGATCAGCATAAAAGTTGAAGCATGTACAACCCTCTGTACAAAGAGATTATCAGTTGCAAATTTCACTGTTACATTCCACATTGACTCCATCTATCATCTCCGATCTATATTTTGGCCTTCAATAAATCTTTCATCCATAATCATGTGCCATGTCTAAGGGTCAATTAGATACGAATGCCTGCATGCACAAAATAACATGCTTAGAAAAGTGGGATTCTAGTAAAATCATTTACAAATGGGGCCAGCCATTTCTTTATGATATGATTTTTTTTTGCTTTGAAAATGTAGAGAATTGCCTGACAAAATTATTGCAGCTCACTCTGTTTTTCATTGTAAAAACAGAGTGATGTCCTACAAGTCAGAAAACATAGTGTAAAATAAGTCAAACATAGTGTAAAACTGATGTCCTACAAGTCAGAAAATTGATATATTTGACATGTTTAAAGATTGAACATCTAAAAAATGAGTTCTGTAGAAACACAAGCTACATCCCCAATCACAAGTGTGTCCATGTATGCATTTAGCCAATCAAAGAAGACCATGTAGATGCTTACAAAATGCTTTCTTCTTGACTCTTATATGAATGCCTATATACCTGATCTCTTGAAATTTTATTGGGGATGTAACTTGTGTTTCTATAGAACTCATTTTTTAGATGTTCAATCTTATTTGCCTATGTATCAAGTAATACTAATTAATCTGAACTGATTCAGTATAGGGATGTTCTTTTGTTGTTTTCACAATTTAGGAGGCTAGACTCTTTGGCTCTGCTAAGTACATGCCATGGCACACTCAAAATTTTGGCCTTCGATGGATATTTTCACTTATTTTAGTAGGTGTCTGTATAATCATTTACCAGGATGAACTATTTATTTGTATATAACAAAGAGAAGGGGCTTAATCAAGTACCGAGAAGATGTTGCAATGCCCAGGATCAGCGATGTGAGCCATTAAATTGTCTAGCGGACCCTCTTTAGTGTAAATGGCTTGGAACCAAAATCCCATGAAAGCAAGCATTGCTAATCTGCCATTCTTAATCTCCTTAGTCCTCAGTACCATCACCGGCTCCGGTGACCCGCGACCCCACATCATAAAATCAAACCACAGTCCACCAGGATAGCCTACATCAGGCTTGGGATTTTTGCGGTTTGGGAACTTGGGCTCGATATCGACACACCCAGGATTCAGGTAGTCCGCCCACCTTCTTCCCTCAACCCATCCCATCAGAGCCATTTGAACTACAAATAATGTCAAAGGATCCGCAAAGTACTGCTGAGCCCCAGCATCATACCATGAGAAGTTCTCGATAAATCCAAGCTTCTCTAGGCATTCGGGGATAAGAATGCCGGCGACAGCAAGCATCGCCCATCTACTGTGCATTAGTTCGGCCTGAGCGAACCACCGAAGTAGCTCAGGGTCAGATCCTGTAATATCCACAGCAATCAAAGGATCAGAAATTGCAAGTGTTGGTCCTGTTCTTCTCATTTTTGTTCTTTGAGGCATTTCATCATACAAAAGGAGCACCCTAAAATGCGACAAGCAAACAACACATCATCATGATGATTTTGCCAAATTCTTACCTAGCCCAAGAGGATCAAACCCAAAGTCTCCAGGAAGACTACATGACCACGCAGATAAACATTAGTAACCTAAATTTTGTGAGACCAGATAAAGCTAACTTGGAAAAAGATGGAGGACCAGCTCACCTGCCATCCAGCCACTCAGGAGGTGAGCTCCCAGGAAACCATAGAGGTCTATCTGGAGGCAGTGGCTGGCACACACTGGACACTCCTTTAGTTGCATGTAAGCGAGTAGGTGACCTTGAACAAGCCCTAGTGTTCCCTGGGACGGGCTTGGAAGCCTGCACTCTGCCATCCATCATCATGTGATAGCAAGCATACTTAGAATGTGGCAACAAACAGCTTGCAGAACTTAATGAGAAGGAAGCAGAGGAGAGAAGGATGCAAGCCTGCTACAGACCTGAGATGGGGACTGCAGAGTGCGGAGGAAGCAATTGCCAGTGCCATGGATGAGTGACCACCTCCACTTTTCCATGAGGAGCTGACCTTTATCTACTGGGGTGTGGATATGGGAGGACTTAGCTTCCATGCATCAATAACCAATGAGAGGCCAACATGTGTTTGGAAGGTGATGATGAGAGATAGGAAGGAATTAGGGTTCTTATTTTCCTTAAATCCAATCAAATTCTACTGTAGAGAAAGTTGGTTCACTACAAGCTGTTGATATCTTTTTTTTTTTTTCTTTTTTCTTCTATTTTTAATTGGTTGAAATAATTGCAGTAAATTAGTAACAAATTTGGATTATTTATAAAATCTATAATGAAAAATTGAATTCCATCTGGACCACTTAGTACTAACTCACTTCATATTGAGGAACTTTATTTTTTTAATATTTCAAGTGGAAATCCAAATTTCATTTCTCTTCAATTTTGTGTTTAAATTGGATCATTGTGCTTATTTGCAAACATATATAAATTTAATGGATGGAAGAGACTTAAATCATTTTAGATTCATGTTCTTCTATTGCAAAAGTATGTTTGTCCTAGTGATTGTTGACAACATCATCATGTGATATCATAAATCTATTATAAGAAGATTTTACTATTAATAAGTCAGTTTGAAAAGCTAAGATGGAAAATAAGTGTTTTATTAATGATCTATATTCTAATTTTGTTCCTGCTCATGGGGCTTGATTTGGGATCGACGCACCAACGTCAACCTATGGATTCGGCACGCCCCACTAGCTGGGGCTCAATCAAGATGTGGTCGAATTTAACTGCATATAATATTTGGGTTCAATTAGGGTGCACGACTTGGGTTCAATCAGGATGAGGTTTGATTCAAGTCAAGATTGAGTCAACTAGATTTAAGTTAATCCAGTCAAATTGCACTGATTTGGCTAGGTGACTGGCCTGTTGTGTCAACAGTCATGCTGATGTGGCAGGGGTCAATGTTAACGTGGCAACAAACAACACTGAAATGACAAATTCCATATGAGCTATAGTGTAACCAACTGCGTCATAACGGACGTAACACAACACAACGCTGTCGAGGTTCTGGTCAGCGTTGACGTTTAACTGGTCAACGCTGACTTGTCTTGGTCAACATTGATAAGGCAGTGATGATAATGGTAGATTTGATGTAGACTGCAGCGCAGTCTGTTGTATCAATGGTTACTGCTGACTTGATACAACCTGGTGGTGACGTGACAATGGTCAACGCTGACATGGCGTATTAGATACATGGATGGAAGAGACTTAAATCATATTATATTCATGTTCTTCTATTGCCAAAGTCTTCATTTTTCTAATAGCGTCCCTCATTTTTAAGATGCATAAAGGGACAAATTTTTAAAATAACAAAAATATCCTTATTAACAATTGATAATTTTATTTTTTAAAATTCTTGCCGATACCCAACTAGACCAAATTGGTCTAATTAGTTCAGTGTTAAACCGAACTAGTTTATAATATTTATCAATGAGATTACGGTATTTTTGGTTCAATTGAACTGATTTTAATGTCTTTTTATTATTAAACTATACATATAGGATTCCATGTCATGAAACACCACAATCTCACCTTAATTAATTTAAATTCCCATGAATATTAATCATCTTTCTTATTTTATACCTTAAGGCTTCGATAAATGATCTTTTTGAGAGTCATTTGGGATTAGAGTTAGGAATATTTTGATGTATTTCAAAATAAAGAATAATTTATCATCATTTCTTTTACCTAAATTAGGTCTACAAATTTTAAGAAATCTTATAATATTTATTTTTATTTTCTAAGAAATATAATAAAAAATATATAGTTATTCTCGCTTACCATGCTTCTCAATGAACTTACAATGTTTTTTTTACCATCAAACCAAAACATTATAACTCTATTTAAAAATATTATAGTCGATTTTTAATTAATTAAAATTCTCACTAACCATAGCTATCCATCTTACTACAGGTTTTGAGGTATTATAAAATAATTTATTTGAGAATTTTGAATTGTAAGGTTCTTGACATAATTCAAAATAGTATGACAAAAATTCTGATTTTTCTTTTATCTTAAATTTAGGTTTCTTTTTTTAAAAAAAAAAATCTAATAATACTTGTAACAATTCATTGTGAATGAATGATAATAATAAAAAAAAAATTATTCAGCAACCAAAAGAAACTATAATTGATCCAATCTACTGGACTAATTTAGCTAAATTGTGGCTCACCCCAAATTGGATTTTGACCAAAACTGTTTCTTCTTCTTAAAATGAAGGTAATTTGTTCTTTTTATAAAGGGAAGAGACTCTTCTTGAGATAGAAATTAGGATCCAAAACTTGGGACTTTAATTGCTCAAATTAGATTAATGATTCTCCCTTTAGCCAATATAGGAAATCTTGCTGGTTAGCAATAAAGCGGTGGCAATCTAACTAATCCCCTCTCCCGTGGTCTTGCTAATGGTTTACCGGCAGATTCCAACCGTTGGATCAAGATCGTACGGCTGCAAAGAGGTTCACACACTTTAAATACTCGTCTTCCTTGCTTTCGATAGTACTCGCCTCCGGTTTCCCTTCGACTTCCCTCCACCTCCCGCCCGTCTTATGACTTCCGATCCCTTTCTTCCATGGCCAAAACCCTAGCTTTCTGCCAATTGATGTCCGTTCATCTCTTCTCGTGGAACAGAGTGGACGATCCGATCGATTCGTAGGGCTTTGTTGAAGAATTGATTGGGATCAGATCATGGTGGAGATCTTTTCCTCCCGGTGGAGATTGCCGTTGCAGCATCACCCGCGATGGCTGGTGGGACTGCTCACCACCCACAGGACGCTGGTTTTGGTGCTCTGGATCGTGGGATTCGCACTGGTGTTCGGGTGGCAACTGAGCTCGATGGACGGCGTCGCGTTCTTCCGGAGGGGGCCGGTGGCGCGGCCGGTCCCCAGGCTGCGGCCTGTGGCGTACAATTTGACGGATTTCGGCGGCGTTGGGGACGGGAAGACTCTCAACACCGAGGCGTTTGAGCGCGCGGTGGAGGCGATTTCGACGCTTGGGGCCAGGGGGGGCGGGCAGCTCAACGTGCCGCCCGGGTTCTGGCTCACGGCACCCTTCAATCTCACCAGTCACATGACTCTCTTCCTCGCGGAGGGCGCAGTGATTCTGGGAATAGAGGTAAATATTCTAGTTTTTCTCTTTATTTATCTGTCATAAATTACTTGTGAGTTGTGGACTGATCGAGTGAAAAGGTATAACAGTGAAGATATTTAGGAAGGGTTGATGAACACTAGCCTTAATTTCTAGATCCACATGGTACCTTGCAACTTCTTGTTTATGCAGAATTTGGTATGTAGGTCATCATCAACAAACAGGGTGTTCATTTAATTAGAATTCATGTTCTCCTTCTCAGTTTTACATACATCTTCTTTAATGTTCTAGTGATGAACCAAACCTGCTAGCAGCCATTTTGTGCATCATCCTCAGTTTAAGCACAATATCCAATTATATATAATAGTCACATGATTATTCACTTTTGTCAATTACTCGAGCTTTTTCTTAATCAGGATGAGAGTTATTGGCAACTGATGCCTCCTTTGCCATCATATGGATATGGGCGGGAGCACAAAGGGCCTCGATATGGAAGCCTCATACATGGTCAAAATCTGAAGGATATTGTTATAACTGGTCAGCACATTTACTTTTATTGTGGCACTTCATATTTCTCTTCGTATGTTTTTTTCATAAAGTGAATCCTTTTCTGAGGGAAGACTGAATTAGAAGCTAAAGTCACTGGAAATTGTGACCTAAATCAATTTATTAATCACATAAGGAAGACTAAATTAGAAGGTGTTTTCTTGTTTTCTCATAAACTATATGGACCTCTGCAGATACCCGTTGCATCTTACAGATGTGTACCTAAACTATCACAAAGAATGAACAACTTAGTTAATATACCACAAATGCCAAGCTTTTTTCTTTTTTTTTTTTTGGTGAAAGGCCATTAAGTATTAGTGATGCATAGTTAATAAGTTTACAATTATAGAAGCATCAAGTATTTCTCAGAGTTGACCACCAAAACTCATGAAGTCTGGATTTGAAGACACTTAGTCAAAGAGACTTTAAGTCAGTGGTCTTCATTTTCAAGAACTTATTCCAAGACATGCTCTAAGGAAGATTCTTCTTAATGGTCCATTGAAAATCAGATATCCTAGTTGTATTTTCTAAAATTTTGTCACCTCATCATCTCTGTTCAGCTTAGTTAGAAACATTGCTCCAAAAATTAGTATGGTTTCATAGAAACCTCTCAAGGCCAAGTTTCAGTTTTGTTCTTTTCCCTCACATGCACATCAATGAGCTCCTAGCTGTTTATCACCTGGAATAGCATGGTAATAGAAGGACAAGGTCACACAACCTAACAATCAGTGATTCACCAGCATTAAGGGGAACGTTTTGCAAGAAGTTAAACTTCTTCGGTCATTATTCTTTCTTGCAGCATTTATGAACTTTTGTCCTTTATGAATACATGGGAAAACATGATGCTTTATTTCAATCATTCACCAAAACATATGTAGAAAGGTTTATATTAAAAGCTTTTCTGTTTCTTATTAGTATATATATATCTTCGGTGGTGTTGTCAAACAACTTTTGAACAAGTGTAAGCAGTGAGTGGATTGATTTCTAGAATTGGTGTGTCTCTATGTTGTTGCAGATGTATGATCTTATAGTCATAATTTTTTAGAACCTCATATTAACTAAATGCCTGATAGTTTTTTATGATTTCATGGCTGATGAACCACTTGAAAATGATGCTTTTGTGATTGAGGTATTGTCGATAAGCATTGTGGAAGCACCTTGCTTGCTTAAAGGCATTTCTTATGTATGAAACAGGACATAATGGTACAATAAATGGTCAAGGTCAAGTGTGGTGGACGAAATACAAGAAAAGAATTCTCAACTACACGAGAGGACCTCTTGTGCAGCTCATGTGGTCCAAGGATATAGTCATCTCTAACATAACTCTGCGTGACTCCCCTTTTTGGACACTGCATCCCTATGACTGCAAGAATGTAACCATCTCGCATGTTACCATCTTGGCTCCTGTTTCCGGAGCTCCAAACACAGATGGTATTGACCCAGGTAAGCATGCTTCCATGGGCATAATTTTGTTATAAGTATTGATGAGTACGTTGTGGACTTTAGAAAAATTAATCATTAGATATCTTTCTTCTGTTTTACTGAACCATCTTATTTAATAAGTTTTTTTTTCAGATCTCTTACTGATAATTTGTAAATCGAGTACTTGAATCTTTTTGTTATTAACCACTCACGACCACTCTTTCTTCGTAATGCTTATAGAAACAATGACACATATTTGCTCCTGTTATTTATTCTCAACCAAAAATCAATTAAATAACTCAATCCGATTCATAATAACCAGATCTAATTTGCAGTTTGTGTGAATTCAATAATAGTCTTGTTCATTAACCACTATTGTTCTAAGTCTGACAGCTCTTGCTCTTTGCAGATTCTTGCGAGGATGTGTTGATAGAGAACTGTTACATATGTGTCGGTGATGATGCAGTGGCCATAAAGAGTGGCTGGGACCAGTATGGCATAGCATATGGGCGTCCATCTGCTAACATCACACTCCGTAATCTCACTGTTCAATCTGTGGTGAGGTAAGATTTCCTTGGCTATTAACATGATGGGTAGGTGCAATTATATCCTTACAAATTGACAAAGTTACATATTGATCCCCCAAAAAAGTTGTAGATACATTGTGTATTCTTGCAAAATATATTTCTTCAAAGACATGCTTGCCATCAGTTATCAATTTTCATTAGGTTAAGTAGTGACTGAAGTACACTGGTTATAAGGAATCTTGACTAACGTTTACCCTCCTAACTGTGACAAAGGTGATGTTGAGATAAAGACTCCATTGTTCAAGATTTTTGGTTTATCTCTCAACATTTATAAACAACTATTTCTAAATTTCCCAATCCAGCCTGACTGTACCAGGTGACATTTATGATCTCTTACACCTGTACATTCCGAGCATCCTGTATCTCCTGATGCAATTGTTGGAAGACAATTTAACTACAAATATTTTGGACTTGTCCAGATTAACCCTTTAACCTGAGCTACCCTCTAACTTAAAATTTGTTTTCAATCTGTTGACACTAATTAATAGTAGCTCCAGGGAAGATTGCTGTCATCAGCAGACAAGTAATGGAAGGAGGTCTCCTGCAGCTCTAAGATAATCCTGTGTGTGTTTTTTTTTTTTTCTGATTTGAACAGAAAATCACTGGACAAAAAACAAGAACAAATAAGGGGATAAGCACCTCTGAGTTTTTGAGCGTAAGACAAGGTGAACCCTTTGTTAGGATAAGGTCCAGAGACTTAATTTTAGGTTTCAATACTGTGGTTAGACTTAATTTTATGTGAAAGGTTGGCTTATTTTTATATAGGTTTCTCGTCCTAAATTGAGGTTCTAACTTTATTAACAGTCTGCAGGTAAAGGAAGAAATTAGTGGGATTATTTCTGCTCAGCTTAATTGTCTACTGTTTTAAGCTTTTCTATCATTCTCATATTTTCATTGGACCTATATTTGTTGATCACAGTGCCGGCATATCCATAGGCAGTGAGATGTCTGGTGGAGTTTCAAATATCACAGTGGAAAACCTTATTGTTTGGGAGTCAAGACGAGGCATCAGAATAAAGACAGCCCCAGGGAGAGGTGGTTATGTACGCAACATCTTCTATCGAAATGTGACCCTTGATAATGTTCGTGTTGGAATTGTGATAAAGACAGATTACAATGAGCATCCTGACGAAGGCTTTGACCCTGCAGCTGTGCCCATAATCAAGAACATAACTTATAGTGGAATCCATGGCCAGGGTGTTCGTGTTCCAGTTCGGATCGACGGCAGTGAAGAGATCCCTGTCAAGGATGTAAGCTTTCAGGATATGTCTGTTGGTTTAAGCTACAAGAAGAAGCATATCTTCCAGTGCTCCTTTGTGGAGGGTCGTGTAATAGGGTCTATTTTCCCTGCACCATGTGAGAACCTTGACCTATATGATGAGCAAGGTAGACTGGTAAAGCGATCGTTGTCACAGAACAACACAGACATAGATTACGACATTTAATTTTTGTTTTTAGGTTAATGGTAACATTGGTTACTACATTGTGGCAAACACTCTTTCAAGCACATATATTGAGCTGTTCACACCCTGGCTTGTAAATATAGAGGATTTTTTAGTGTTCATTTTGTATGGATATGAAATTTTCAGCTCTTGGAATGATCATTGCTCTGTCATCTTGTACTAGTTTGCTTTGCCTTTCATCTTCTCTACTCTTAAATGATTAGGTAAATAAGAATCTCCTTGCAAAAGAGATTTATTTATTTTTTCGATGTATTGCTTCAGTTTCTTATTACCTTTATAAATATTCTATCAGCGAGAAGAAGCAAGATGCTTTTTCTTTTAGTTTTCTTTTTCTTGTTCTCCAAGATAAAGATTCTAGAATGTTTAATATTTTCTTTTATGACAGAAAAATCTTTAACACTCTGTATCATATATTGGTTATATATATATATATATATATATATATATATATATATATATATATATATATATATATATATATATATATATATATATATATATATATATATATATATCGTTTTAATTATGGAATAAATAAAATAAATCAAAAAATAATTTTTTGTTTAAGAATAAAATCTTACTGGAATGAATTGAGATGATAATTTATAAATACATAATTATTTTAAATATATCAATTATTTTTTATTTTTCGATCATCAGAAGGAACAAGAGAAATAATATATCTCTTGGAAGGATTCAAACGCAGATGAAGTTGTGACCATCTCTCTTTCAGAGAAGGAATTTTGGAAAACACCCATCAAATCCAACACCTCCTCATTTGACAGGTTAAAGATGAAAAAGATTATATATATATATATATATATATATATATATATATATATATATATATATATATATATATATATATATATATATATATATATATATAAAGCGGAGCTCAACTCGGGCATTGGGTCGAACCCAACCAATTCGCCGTTCGCGGTCTTCGAGCCAACTTTACGGACTAAGTTTTCCCCTTCCATTGGTCGGAAACATTGCTTGTGCCGATTGCCGAACACTAAGGAATGGGTTCACCGAAGAAGAAAGCGTCGGAGGTCGCAGCTCTGTTGAATCTACAGCCTCACCCCGACGGTGGCTTCTACTTGGAGACCTTCAGGGACTCCTCCATCACACTCTCCAAATCTCAGCTCCCACCCCAATGTAAGCACTTACCGTTCTTCACCAGGTTCCTTGGATCATAATCTCTTCGCTCCATTAATATTTATGGATTAGTGAGACGTCACACGAGTGCTGGAATCAACAGAAGCAACTGAATTCTTTGGGAAGCTTGTTGAGGGTTTTGATTATGGGTTTAGGTTTAGAATCGGAGCATATTAGGGTGAAATAGGATGCGATTTGACAAGTTGAAGACGGATGCTCATGTAGCAGAAATGACATTACCTGTGTTTGTATGTAGACCTATCAGATGATTTATTCCAAGAGGACTGTTTTGGTTACATGTAACAACGGCGAAGGAAAATAAGATCAAAGGAAATTATTAGTTCCTATGTCCAAGGGAGTTTTTTCTTTTTTTCGTATACACCTGGCACAGATCTTCCTATCCATCTTACCTCCTCAAATATTTGGCTTGATCTCATGTATTAAGGGGAAAAATGAGAAACAAGATCAAGAAAGCCCTTTGTTTTATCCTTACTTCTCGCACAGATCTTTCTGTCCTTGGATTGACCTTGCCAGTTATTTTCATCTTGCTTCCTTGGTTGATAAATGATAGTGAAGCCACATACAATATAATATCATCTTTTCTTATGGATGTCTTTGTAAATTTATAGTTTTTTACATCATCGACCTTAAAAGAAAATATTTAGTTTTCCCAAAAAAGATTCTCTGATTCATTTTGCTGCATATTTACTGCTAGACACCATGATTATCATTTCGGAACTCAAGTAACCCTTTTTCTGAGACTTTCTTTCCTTCCATAATTTCTTGATGTGTTCATCATAATTTTCTAAAAGTATATGCAGCCCCATAAGTAGACATGGTCATATGATCGCCTTGTTGAAGGAGACCTGAAAACAAAATATTTAGTTTTCCCAAAAAAGATTCTCTGATTCATTTTGCTGCATATGTTACTGCTAGACACCATGATTATCATTTTGGAACTAACGTAACCCTTTTCTGAGACTTTCTGTCCTTCCATAATTCCTTGATGTGTTCATCATAATTTTCTAAAACTATATGAAGCCACATAAGTAGACATAGTCATATAATCGCCTTGTTGAAGACCATATGGACTCCCAGTATCATTGCATATATAGAGTATTTGGCCACATATAAGATCCACATTAGCATGAAAATATCAACATCCTTGTTTTTGGAGAATTTGGTTGTGAATTTCTTTCATAATTCCTTTTGAAACATATTTATTTAAGATGAATCATGTATCAACTCTGGAATTTGACAGACCAGGCACTTGTGACCACTTATAGTGTGACTAGTGATGAATTTTATAAGACCAAACTTCAAGTTATTAGTTTTCGGGAGAAATATTGCTGATTATGATTTTAGTTGTTCTAGTTTCCTGTTTGTCTACTGCTGCTAATTGAAATCTGATCAGACAACGTGGATCGTGCTGTGAGCTCAGCTATCTACTTCTTGCTTCCATCAGGGAATGTTGCTCATCTCCATCGTATCCCTTGTGCCGAGACCTGGCACTTCTACATGGGAGAACCTCTCACGGTACATCAGCTTCCTTATTTTGACTTGTTTGCTAAAATGCACCGTTCATATGAAACTAAATATGTTCTCCCTTTGTGAATTGGTCATGAACCAGGTGTTTGAACTACTAGATGATGGCCAGGTAAAGTTGACCATCATAGGTCGAGACCTGGAAGCGGGTCATTGCCCCCAGTATACAGTGCCACCAAATGTGTGGTTTGGTGCTTTCCTTACCTTGGATGTTGAGTCCTCTCCTGATGATGGCAGTGTTCTTGTCAAAACCAGCAGCCGGGATCCTGAGCTGCACTATTCTCTGGTTGGTGTGACTTGTGCCCCAGCGTTTCAATTCGACGACAATGAATTAGCCACACTTGATGAGCTCAAGCCTCACTATCCGAAAGCTGAGCCTTTCCTGAACTACCTCATAACTTCCAAATAGAAAACAGATCCTTGTGCTTTGCCCTCTGTCCAAGGGAATTCTTCTCCACTTTCTAAGTGGAGGTTGGGTGTTCTCTCATGGTAGAGGTTATCTGTGATATTATTCTGCTTTTCATAAACAAAAACTCTTTATGATATGTTTGTCCAATCATTGTGCTTTATGTTTTAGTGGTTGGAAGTATTAAACGCATGCTTAGATATATTCCCCCCCCCTCTCAAAGTTCCAAAGGTATTATATTAAGATGTGAATCAATCAGACAATTAGTTGAACGGTATCATGAGAAGAATGTGGCATGACAAGGGTTAAAGCTAGTTAGATAGCATCTGTGGGAGTCAGTTTCCACATCTAAGTGGTGCCAGATATGATGAAAACCCGAATGCTTCTTATATTTTTATATCCACATTTGAATTTTGCTATTTAAAATCTTCTACTTGAGTTTATCTGAATATATCTCAAGGTTTTATAGTTTCCAATAACAAACTTAGAAATTTGTTATTCAATTGCCTTTTATATTATAAGATATTCTCATATTCTCATCTGTCTCTTATTCTTCTCTATATTATCCCTATCCAAAAAGAAAGTTCAACTGATAGATCTAAATTAATTTTTTATTACATATGGATTTTTCAAAGCACTTGTTTTTTTCTCATATATGCCTACTGTTCAATGTGGATTCGTATTTGTTCCATTCTCTGATCATTTTTGACATATATGGTTACAATTTCTGGAATTTGTATTTGTGTTTGTCTCTTATAGCTGACTGGTGCTTGAATGGCCTTATGGAGTATAGGCAGAACCTGTAAAGTATGTGAATGTGATTGCCATGTCTGCTTCTTTGTAATCTTTTCAAGTGTTATTACAATTGGATGAATGGGAATGTACATGGCCTAGGATTGGATCAAAACTCCTTTATATCACTGTATCAATGAGTGGGGCTCATGTTGGGCACCTTCTTATAGCACAGTGCATTGACAGTGAAGAACCCTACAAGTTATCAACTTTTGGACTCGCATGTCACCGATCGTCAGAGATCAGATGCCATGATTGAGAAGACATTGTGATATTGTGCCATGTGGGATCACATGTTCAACGTCAATGGTCCCATTAAGGTTCCCTGTGGTATGCATCTATGTTCCTCTCCTATCGTTTGTTTATCTTTTCGCCATACTGGTCACCATACTGTGCACGTCTGTTGATTGTTCAGATAAATTTGTGATGAGCGATAACATGTTGAACTATGCATGTTTGAAGCAATGAATATGATTTGTCATGTCACTGACAATTCTTTATTTGACTTAGAAATTTGTAGGCTGAGGAGATGACGAAGTCTATGTCGGCATTTCCCCATGAATCATTGCACTCGGTCCTACTATGTTCGGAACTGCCATCAAACCCTTGGAAAATCTTCAAATATTTGATGAAAGGTCGAACACTCAACTTGCTAAATTTTAGCTTCGTCTACTCTGTGATAAAAAAATCTCCCATGAATAATTGTTCTTGGCCCTATTATGCTCAGCCAAGTTTTATTATCCGTTTTGATACCTTAGGACAAGTGATAGAAATATTTAGTGGTTTTTTCCAAATCAATCTGTTCTTTATGAGTTAGCAGATATTTCTGTGAAGCTTGAGAATTCAACCTTTTAGATTCAGGAGGTGGTGAAACTAAATTAGCCATAGTTTGCATGATCTGAAGCACTTGATGTTTCGTATTACTTGGGCTATATGCCTACCACCTCCATCAGATCTGGATCAGCAGTATTTCATGTTTGGAAGTACAATCGAGTTGATACCAAGTTCATGTGCCCATCAAACTTCATTATCTCAATGTGTGACCCCATAAATTTGTGTTGTAGCTTGCAGCTGGAGATGTGCAAGCCCCCAAAAGAAATATCTTCTTTCATTGATTGCATCTTTATTCATCAGAAAACATTGCATGGAACACGTGAATCCTGTGGATGCCGACATCGCAAGGAAGCCGCAAGGAAGGAACCCAAGGAAGCCGCGAGGAAGGCCACCAAGAGCCCAACGAAGAACACTTCTACTCTTTTCTTTAGTTTAATCCCCTCCTCCATGACTTGACATTATTCTTTGGAGCCAAAAAAAAGTCCATAAAGAAAAAGGATGTCCCCACAGCCCGAAGATTGTTTTCTGTATTCTCTTTTCTTAGGGAAATCCTTCTTTTGAGAGTTTGCACATATGATTGCTCCTTGTAGTTGTAACAAAGGCAGAGTAAACGGAAAATAAATCAGTAAAAACAGTGGGTTTCATCTCACCTTCTTGTGTGCAATGGAAGGTTTTCGACGTCGGTGTCACCACCAATGCATATTTTATATCTGTGTACACGACTTTGTCTACAGAGAGAGAGAGAGAGAGAGAGAGAGAGAGAGAGAGAGAGAGAGAGATTTGTCCTGTTGTTCTTTCTTATCCTTCGTTCTTTGCCAAATTGTTGAAAAGAACCACGTGCCTTCTTAACTCTTCCTCACCCGCTCTTCCTCTCCCACCAAACAAGAGCCAGAGTACAAGGCACTACAACACAGAAGCAGAGACGGATGCGGAAGAACAGGTACTCTTGGGTGTCTCATACATACATACATATATAAACAACACAATTTTAGAGGAACATATATAAACAACACAAACAATATTAGAGGAGTAGTAGGGGAGAGAGAGAGAGAGAGAGAGAGAGAGAGAGAGAGAGAAATGGCAGAGAAGATGGGAAAAAGAGGTGCGAAGGCCGGGGAGAAGTCCCAGTTCTCAATCACCTGCAGCCTCTTGAATCAGTACTTGAAGAAGAAGGGCAGCTTGGGTACCATTGGCCTTGACATGTCCCCATGGCCTCTTGGCCACCAACTTACAGGTGACATCTCTTCTCCTTCTCCCCCTCTTCTTCTTGTGACTCGAAATTGACATCTCTATATTTCTTTTGTGTAGAGAAGCACCGGGCTCCCACCACCTTGAGTTTGCTACCTGGAGTTAGTGTGTTCGCTGAAGACCATACCGACCATGGCGCAGACCAACATGCTCCAAAACCTGCTGTTCCTCCGGTCACGGAGGAATCTGCAAGCAACAAGTACGACAACTTCAGGCCATTTACTTCAGTTATTAGCTTTACATCTCAGGCAGTTGACTACGTTATTGTTGCGACTGCTTTAGGGAGATGGAGAAGGCCCAGCTGACGATCTTTTACGGCGGAAAGGTGCTTGTTTTCGATCATTTCCCAGAAGACAAGGCCAAAGATCTGGAACAGATGGCAGGCAAAGAGACCTGCACTGCAGCTCCAAATCTCGTGCTCTTCTCGTCGACCTCCGGTAGTCAGCTACCGGCGCTGCACGGCCTGCCAAAGCCCGCCCAGGGTAATGCTTCTCGTGATCTTGTTCCCTTCATCGTTTCCAGCAGTTGATGCAGTGTCAACACTGCAGGCTGCTTGATGTGGTTGTGTGCTCGATCTTTCTTTTGTTGGAAGCAGATATGCCCATAGCCAGAAGGAACTCTCTTCATCGGTTCCTGGAGAAGAGGAAGGATCGGTGAGCAGTCGTCCCTCATCAATCTTCTGCTTCATCAGCTGTGTACTGCATGCACTCGAAAGCTTACGTGTTCTTCGTTCTCAGGATCAACACCGAGGCACCATATCAAGTCCATGGAGTCCTCCCAGCATTGCCGGATGTGGCGAAGCAAGGAGGAAGCCGTTCCTGGCTCGGCTTGGGGCGACGAGCTCCGAAGCAAGAACACAGTTCTGAGAGCAGCAGATAGCTCGAGAAGCAACAGGAGGGCCAGGAAGATATTGTTCGAGGAAGAAAATTTATCTGTTATTTTGCAGGGATTAAACATGTCTTTAAGGTTCATTGATGCTAATTTAATATTGGTTGTGCATTGCAAGCTTATTATTGTTCATGTATTGTACTACATATATATATATATATATATATATTTCTAAAGGGTAAGTAGTGAAGCCAAGTATTTTTGTCTCCAAGTCTTTACCAACTAAAATTTCCAGTTGACAACAGTTAGTAAGGGTCTATCTTCTTCCCAGATCAAATGAATTCGCTTATAATATTTTCACACATAGCAACCTATTCAATATCATACTTTTGATCCTAACCAGTTTCTTAATATCCTTAGGTGGCTTCATCCATACATTTACATTTAGTGAATGAATAATGGAGATCAAAATTGGCGATCATAATTCTTATTGGATAATTAATTAAAAAGGACGATTCCAGCACATGAGACTCGTGTCGATATCAAATGTGCAAGCCATCAAAGCGAAATATATTTGGTCGTCCTTTATATTAATTATAATTTAATGTTTATCTAACAATTCAAATGCATGATCCACGAGATGGCAATAAACATGGCTGTGTTTTATCTTCTTAATCGTTCTTTCATTTTCTTTAATCATCAGCTACTTTGTTGGAGATCAACCACCAAAGAAAGGACCAAATTATGGTAAGTCAATGACATGACTCTTTTAAGAATTTTATGGATCCGCCCGCAAGGCTGCTAAAAATCATTAAGTAATGTGGGGAATATTTTAGTAGATGCATTGAAAGTAGTAAGCCTTCCATGGAGTTGCAAGCAATGGGAAATGGTTTAAGAACCAACAAAAGAAGCTAAAAAGAAAAGGAGGCTTAATAAAATAAGGTTAATTACTGACTCGATTTCCCCTCTAATTCTCCATCCATCCATCCATCCATCCATCCATCATCAACTCACACCCTAATCGTCCATTTCAGACTAATCTTATCAATCACTTCAACTATCTCACTTAGATATAATAAAGAAGTTTATGTTCAACAATGAACGATAAAAATATATTCCATTTAGTTTAGATAAAAAATGTATAGGTTACATAGTGATCCAACGACGTTATTTATTTCAGCTTAGAAAAATATATATATATAACGATAAAAATTTACTTAGTTTAATTAGGAGAAAAATACATTGAATAATGAACAGAAAAATAGAAGTTTACTTAGTTTAGTTTAGAAAAAGAAGAATACGTTGAACAACGAACGAGCAATAGAAGATTACACAGTTTACTTGAGAAGATTAAGAACGAAGCTTAGTTTCATTTAGAAGAAACATACATTCAACAACCAGGATATCAAGAGATGACACTCATTGAAAGAGAGAGAGTGAAAGAGAGAGATTTGTGAGCGACATAATTAAGTCCAGAGCACAGGAAAAGAAGGCATGCAGTGGTTGTGGATAGTAGTAGTGTGTGTGGACAAACAGGGAAGAAAAGCCATGGAAAGAGAGAGAGAGAGAGAGAGGTGACCTCCCTCATCTTCGTTTTCGTGTTCACTGACAGAGTATACCTGCCCCTGCACATGCCAGAGTGAAAGAGGTGACCTACCTCATCTTGGTCTTCGTGTTCACTGACACAGTGTACCTGCCGCGACACATGGCAGGAATTTTGGGGCTTTAGGACCATGGAACGGGTAAGATGTTGCCAGCATTAGGTATCTAAAATAGTAAAGCCATTAATGGCCATTGACAATACCTCTGTTGGCTGATTAAACTTGTCCGAGATGATATATTTTAAAAATTAATTATTTAGTAAAATATAATCATATAATACCTTTTTCGATCCTTTAACTATGATCCTCGTAATACTATTATGACTTTTTTTATTAACAATAAATAATAATATGATCAATAGATAATCATTATAATGTAATGATAGCTAAATGTAATGATAACTTACTATAATGTAATGATAGCTAAAGGATCATATTATCACATGTTGGTCATATACGGAAAACATGTGATAGTCTGGATCAAACAATATAGGATGATACATGACCAAACGATTGATCGTCCATATCCCTTGATTGGCGTAGTCAGCTAATAAGGGTATTGGGTGCGATGGATATCATGCTATGCCTCAGTTTGAAATGTTGCACATCCCATTTTTGTGGTCGGTAATTTCATATCCAAAGTCACATATAAAAGGGAGGGACCTCTAATTACGTTGTCACACGATAACTCCATTCTCAGTATTAGCTAATTAGTCCACTAAACCCAAAGCTAACTTGATCTTTAGATGGACATTTATCAGAAACTCCCTCGATCTAGTTTTGTAGGTTTGACATTTCACAAATGGTAACTTGGACTGAGACTCACTTGAAACAGACTTTGGTTGGATATGAATAACCATCTTAGCTCAGACAAATTAGAATATGCACTACTAGATTGACGCCATAAGGAGGGCCACTAAAATATTTCAAGAAAATTTCATTGGACCATCTAGGCTAAACCTTAAAGAGCCAAATGGGCCAAATGGACTAGAGGATCCGAGCTCGATATTACCGAATGCTCCATTATTGAACCCTCACATCTCTATACTCCTAGAGTTGGTTCAACTTTGGCTCTTGGTCGGACTCACTCTCTCAACTTCTCAACTACTCGATCCACTACTCTTCTGTCAATTATTCCAAGAATTGATGACTAACCCACCACTTGCCCAACCTACAACTCCACTAGCTCAAATCATAACCATACTCGAAAAATCTTTCATAACTTGATTTAGTAAGTCTAATTCCTAGCAAGAGTGTTCTAATTTGTAGCTCCTTACCTGCTTGATGCAACTAGTCCAATCCACACAACAAGGGGTACAATCATGGATCTACCTCAAGAAAATAACTCTCTAAATCTCTGCTCTCGTAATCTGCTGAATAATCCTCCTCAAGAGGTAGAGGACTGAATGAATCGATCACTCAATCGATTAAACCACCCCCCTAGTGTGCAAGTCCAAAATTTAAGATGGACTAATGGCTAGAGGTCATAAAAAAGGAGATAAGATAGGAAAAGAAAAAATCAATAAGATAGGGAAAGCGAAGTCAATCTCTACTTAAGATCACCCTTCACCAAGAGTATTATAGAGGAACCAATCCCAATAGGGATTCAATACGACAACCCTAGAGCTATATGACAAGAGCTTTGACCTCACTAAGTATATAGTCACTTTTACCACTCATGTGACTTTGTTCGAGATGGCAGATTCTCTCATATGTAGTATTTTTCTGACAACTCTCAAACGGGAAGAAAGGAAATATATTGATTCTCTAAATCTCACATTAAAGCAAACTAATAGCAGGGTCACGACGGGGAAATGACAAGCCTTCAATATAAAAAAATCTAGGGGTGACATCACATACATAGCGGAAGAATAAAAAAAATAAAAAAATCATATTTCTCAAAAAGTGTTCGTCATTGTGTGAAGATTAGTGCGAAAAAACCTACTAAACTGAAAACCACGTATGAGATAGTTATGCTACCTAGGGAGATCATATATCCTTGAAATCATGTGTATCTATGAGAGAGGATGAAGGAGGTCAACTATCCTCATCTTTAGCGATGATCCACACGGTAGGAGTTGCGAGTATCTTCACACTTATCGGTTGAAAAAGAAAATGGGAGAGGAGAATAGGAGGTGGCAACTAAGAAGGCCCAACCTATGACCCTTGGTTCATTCCTATTTATAGAGGCCCCTTATCAACTTAACCTTAATAGATCCTGCCCTTTTAGGTATTGGATCTCCATCCAACTACCCAAACCTCTTAGATTAGTGGATCTCTATCCAATAAGAGATCCTCTAATATCTCATTGGCTTTTATTAGATCTCATCTATAGGATTCAATAATTCAGGGTCTTATTGGATATCCAATAAGATAGGGGCTTCAGCGAATATCTCATATTCGAATCTCTACTCGTTGCAACACCTACCATATGTGCGACCCTCTAGGCCTAATATTGAGCTGGCCGTGAGTCATACTTATTAGAACTCATTTTAGCTTAGTGAATTATTATCTCAATAATAATTCACTCGACTCATCCATTGCGGATGTACTAGGTCACTACATCGCAATCCCCAAACGATATAAGGGAATCCAATTCTTTGGACATATTTGTTCTTAGTTACTATGTACTTATAGTTCCTAATGTTGAGAAATCTGGGGTGACATCACATGCGCAATGGAAAAATAGAAAATAAAAATCTCAGAATTTTTGTAGAAAATAAGATTTCATCGTTGTGCAAAGATTGGTGTGCAAAAAACCCACAAAACTAAAAACTACGTGTATGAGAATTACCTATGGAGATTGTATATCCTTGAATTCCTACAGATCTGTGGGATTAGATAAATGAGTTCAAATGCAAGACGTTATTCAAATCGCTGCTCAAAACTCTTCCTCGCATGCACCACACAATCAAGAAAGGGCTGCCCATTCTTATTGTCCACACATCCTAAATAGGGGCTGTAGTATAAGGAGGAGAGGGAGAGAGAAGAATAGGAGGTGATAGCTTAAAAAAACCTAGCCCATGACCCTTTGGTTCCCTCCTATTTATAGAAGCATCATATTTGTTGAATCTTAGATTTTGATAATAAAACCAATTGATAATATTATGATCTAATCTACGTTTTGAGTGACGTAGGACTAGCTTCGATCAGGAGAGGCAAATTGATTATAGCAGGAAGAATAAGAAGTTGGGCCAGAATTAAACATGTCAGAAGATTAGATGTTAGACCGGAGGAATGATGGACGTGTCGGTAGAAGGCTTCGTATCATGAGTTCGGGCATCGGGCCAAGAAGATCGAACATTGCGCCAAGGAGATCAAATGTTACGAGAAGACAATATGTTGATTAGGCAATACGTTGAGGGAGAGGACAATGTGCCAAAGGGTCAGACAAAGCACCGGATGAACCAATGACATGTCGGACAAATTAATATTCTTGCTTGTAATAATTTGTCTAGATCGTAGTAGTTTTAGTTGTAATTGAGTTGGTTTAGAATGTAATTAGGCCAATCAAATTAGGGGCCAACTGGGCTTAAAGTGAGATTGTTTTGGGTCAAAAAAAAATGTCCATTTAGTGACCCAAAAGTTCGGTCAAGTGCTAGCACCGCCGGTCCAGCTGGTGACATCACTAGTGGTTTGAGTTTGAGGATCTAATCGGGATTGAATTTGGTTTAAAGAAGGCAAGATGTTTGAATCATCAAGTACAAATTTGGGATTAGATTTTGTTAATACAAATTCTGGTCCAAATGGATTCGGATCCAAATGGAGGTTCTTTCGGTGTCGTCGAATCGAAGGCATCCCAGTCGTCGAATCGAAGGCATCCCAACAAATGCTCCTCTCCTCTGATGAGCAAGTTAATTTTTGAGTTTGGGCTATTCAGTCTAATCGAATAGCTCTGATGAGAAGAAATGACCACACCTAGAGAACCCCTTTTATAGGTGAAAATATCATTGATAATTATTGGGGTGATTGCATATTGACTGGCTCAATCCAAACTTGGGCAATCACCGTGTTAACCTACTAATCACTCACATGTGGTTGATGTAATTTGGAGCGATTGACGAGACTATAAATTGTCATATGATGACAGGTTGACAACATATTACCATATGACAATGAGGCGTCAATCATGTCATTTACCACCTACCAGATTTGAATGCTAAAATAACTAATTAGATCGATATCTTATTGAGACCGATATCTATAAACTAATAAATATAAAAGCAAATCTCTCATGATCATATACGACTATTCTTGAAATGATCCTTGGTAGAGATGTCAGGCATGTAATGTAGATAGTGGAATTATGCATCCACCATACAACTCATGTACACAGATAAAAATGTCTCACTTACACAAAATGATACACCTATTCAAGCTTACATACATGTATATAGTACCAATAAGTTCTGTAATCAAATGATACACTAGTATTTCCTATAGCTAAATGTCATTTTGCTGCAAAACTCTGCTTCAAGCTGCATGCTAGGCAAATGCATGTATTATTTTTTTGACAACATCATACAAGCATTTATGTACATGTGACACGGCAATGCATGGTTGCAAGGATCACATATCTGACGAGAAAAATTGAAGCTTAGAGAACTGCACCAAGGTATTGCAGTGGGTGTCGAACAAACTGTAGCAAGGTCTCTGCAGAGAAAACATTTGCCTGGTCTTTTCATCGAAACTTCTCTTGAAGTGACTGTAGATTACCCAACCCGTTCATAACCAACCTCGTAGATCATATGTATCGATGATTATTTTTACTGAAGTGGATTAGTGATGAAAGGATGCAAATGAGGCATCATCAAATTGGCCTCTCCAGGGATTGCCACTATTGGACCCACTACAAGCTTCCGTTCGCACTGACAAACTTGTCAGGTTACCATCCAAACTCATCTGCTGGACTTCCGCTGCCGATAGTATCTTAATGCTCTGAACACAGCTAACAAATTCCCTGTAGCCAGATAGAAGTAGCAGTTACTTCAGTGCGCGACAAAACACTTAGAAATTGAACTAATAAAGGAATTGCTAATAGTGTGAGCTTACTCCCAAGGATCATCACCAACAAGTAAGATATCATTTTCATGATCCACATAGACCAACTTCCAATCGGTTCTGTATGTATCTTCTAGTTGCCCTTCAATCCCAAACATACGTGCAAGATCACGTCGAAGGTCGTCATAACCCTTGTAACGGGTCACATCAATACACCTTCCAACAGAACCACGCTTTTGAACCTTCAGTCAAAACATATAACTAGTATCATGAGAATATTCAACATTATAAACAATTGTGACAATACAGCTGCACTTCACACCATAGAAAAGGAAATTGCAACGGGGAAAATAGGCAGCATAGTAGGAGTTGCAACTCAAATGATGTGCCTTTTATTTCTTCATCAAATGTTACCAGCTATATTTTGCTACCTTAGAAGTCCTAATTAATATATCATAGCCCAAGTAAACCAAGTTAGAAGGCAGTTTAATTATCTAGACTGATCCAGTCTTTTAAGCAATCATTTGTGGTAAAATAAATCAGTTTTCAGATGATTTCTAGGAATATCTAGAAAAAAAGGTAATTTCTTCATATACTAAGATTTATGCATTAATATATACTTACATATACATATATATATACATATACATATACATATACATATACATATACATATACATACACATATATACATATATATACATATATATACATATATATATATACATATATATACATATATATATATACATATATATATATATACATATATATACATATATATATATATATACATATACATATACATACACATATATATATATATATATATATATACATATACATACACACACATATATATATATACATATATATACATATATATATATACATATATATATATATATACATATATATACATATATATATATATATATATACATATATATATATATATATACATATATAACCCATGTAGTTGATTGATTAAGTATTGAGAAGAGCCAGCAAACCTTAGTGTATGTTCGCATTCGTGGTGGTGGTGGTGGTTGGTTAGCCCACACTCCCCTATTAAGGACACCCTCGGTGACCACAACATCAGTTGAACACCCAGGTTTGAAGGACATGTCTGGCACACCAAATGATTGGGAACTTATATCTGCAGTGGATAACTCCGTATCAATGTCTTTCTGCTGGCCATATCCAGAAACCAGGTTCTGTATATCTTTTCTTGTGCCCAAGCCTCTTGAGAGCAGGGTATCTGGCATTGTTCCAAGAAGAAAATTGTCCCTGTGATCTTGACCATTACCATCCAGACAATGAGAGGGCAATGATACACCATCATGCCCACTACCTTCTAAACAAAAAGAAGTTGTAGAAGAAGCATCTAACTGATCAGTTACAGCCAGCTGATTGGGCATCTGCATGGATTCTTTTATGTTGAACTGCTCATGCTTGGCCATCAGTTGTGTCTTTCCTTGAAGTTCCGGAAGCATATTATCCAAAACTGGTGCAACTGTTTCTTCAACCAAAACCTTTTGTCCTTGCTGGACCTTACTGTGTAAGCTCAATGAATCAATGTTACTGTTAGTTGAAGGAAAGTTTGATGAACATGGAACATTGGTCCCACTGAGCGAAGACTGAGTTCTGAGAAGCAGAGGAGACTTTTGGCTATCCAGGGCAATGCTTTTGTGTGCTTGATGCAGTTGATCTGATTGAAGCGGTAAAAGATTGGAGCCATCGAGCTGCTGTTGGAAATCTTGGAAGTGTTGATTTTGCTGGGTCAGTTGCTGTGATAATTGAGATTGCAATGGTGGACTGAGCTGAGAGAGTAGCTGTTGCTGCTGAAGCTTTTGCAACATCTGCATCTGAATCTGTGGCTGCATTATATGCTGCAATTGGTCTTGCTGCTTCTGCAAGAGAGAACGTTGGCATTCTAATGGTTGTTGAACTGGCAATATCTGAGGCAACGGAGACTGACTGAGAGAGCCCATACTTGAGAGACAAGAGCCCTGCAATCCTTGCTGTTGTAGATGAGATGGCTGCAAATATTGACTTGATGAATGAGTTTGAAGTCCAATCTGTCCATTGCATGTCTGTTGTTGCATAAGCTGCTGGTCTGTGGCTTCTTGATTAGCAACAGGTCTAAGTTGCTGAGGTTGAGACTGTTGTAGCTGCCCTGGTTGTTGAAATTGTTGCTGCTGCAGATTGATAGATTTTTGTTGCAGTGGTGATGATTGCAGCTGATGTTGCATAGAAACGGAAGATTGTGTCAGCAAGTGTGGTTGCTGCTGCAGTTGATGAGGCAGTTGCAAAGTTTGATTCAGTTGTTGTGCTTGAGGACTTGACTTGGAATTAAAACTTGGCCCAGATGCAGCAGGTGTTTGAAAACTTAGCATTTTAGTTGGATCTTCTGTGACTACACCATCCTGTGTAGCTGATGCAACCATTGGAGAAAAGCACGCTGGTTGGGTAGCTGATGCCATTAGATGACGATTTTGTTGCACAGCCATCCACTGAACCAGGCTTAATCCTGGAAAGATTGCACTCTGACTGTCTTTTATGCTAAAGTCATCATTCAGCCATGGCATCACCCTATGCAAACCATTTCCAACTTCATACTCATCTGCAAAGTAAACAACGTTTAGCATATAAGCCAAGGAACAAAAGGATGATATTTGATGTGTCTTATAGAATAGCACGACATAATCCTAAGATTTTCCATGTTACACCAGCAATGCTTAGCCCTAATGCATCTAACTAGAATGGTTTTGTTGTCATGTTTTGTCAGAAGTAACATCTATACCTAAGTGACCTGGTCAAGCAGACATGCATGTTCAAAATTGTAAAGTTCTCACTAAAACTGGAACTCAAAAAATCCTATGCTAGTCCTTTGTTCTTCTTCTTTACTCTTCCAATAAATTGATGTGTTATCTATTGATCTTTCTAAAACGTTAAAATTTACAAAATGTTCTATGTAAAATGTGTCATTCAGAAAACTTTTTCTTTTGCAGAAAATGTGGTTCAATAAATAAAAGAGTGAGAAGAGCTCCTGGCCTCGATAAGATACATGAGGTATAGGGCTCATGATAACACGGCCTTGATTAATAACCTGGATTATACTGGTCACTAATCTTCATTTTACAATGACAATTGTTCTTTCTAGGAGATTAAAGGACTTCTATAGCCAATTGAAGAATTCTTTTTCAATGATGCAAATATAGCTACTTTTTCTTCACCAGGTAAGGAAATATATTTCAATCTTAATTGCACTAAACATGAGCAAAATTGGGGAAGTTTCAAGCATAGTTTGGCTAAATTGAGGGGGAAGGGGGAGGTGAATTATGACAATTATGGGCCCTGCCTACCAGCGAAAGAACCAAACAAAATGTTAGCTGCATGACCAAGGTTCAAAATTGAACATTTAAGTTTCTTCAAAAGTATCAATCTAAGACATTTAACTGTGGCAACTACCCAACATTCTCCCTTAGAAATAATTTCAAAAAACAAATGGGCATCAAGATATTCTTCAATCCTTAGATTCAACACTAATTAGCATTACTGACCAAAAAAATTGTTCTAAGATATACTCTTGCTAAACAATATATGAAAATAATATAGTACTTTTACTATTCAATTCAGCATCGTTTGATCAATATCTCAAGATATCAGCAGAGACATAAATCATAGTGAATTAGTGGGTTATGTCATAATCATGACAATATTATAATACAACAAACCAACAGAAGAGTCAGATTAGCCAAGCATACTGTCAAGTGCCTAAAATGCCTAAAAGACATCATGGTCATGACTTCATAAATGATATTGGACAAGATGGTAGCTAAAATTCATGATTACATTTCTATGTAACTTGCCTACCTGGGACTCCTGGCGATGTTGCAAAATTGGGCCTCAAGTATGGGGGTGGACACATATAGAAAGGAGTCACCACAGGTTCAATTTCCCATATTGACACTCGGGTCCGTCTCTCAGTCGCTGTTGATTCATCCCATCCAACCTGTCAATTAAAAGCTTACTGAGATATCATTTATAACATTGCTAGAGCAAAAATATATATATTCTCCAGAAGGACTTGTATGAACACATGGATATTGTCGATAAAGTTTCTTTTCTTTTAAGTGTGTCCTGTCGCAGATCAAAAGAATTGATCATGAGATATGTATTGACCTGGAGATTGCGCCACTGTGAGTTTTTCCACCGCACAGGATCTAAATCACTGATGCCTGTAATAGTGCCCATATATCTCCGGACTCCAGAGTCCTCAGTCTCAAACATCATCCTGAATCGCATGCCAAGAGACACCTGGGTATATATTGCCTTGTTGTACTTAGCCAACGGGATAACAAATTCTGAGCGGCTCGCCCTATTTTACAATGGGAATTCCATTAATATGCCAAACTGCAAGGAGATGATAAAATGTGTTTCATAGACACCAGGAAACCTGAAATACCTTGGGTTGTAAAAAATAGTAAATGGGCTATTATTGGTAGCAGCATGAGCAGCAGCAGCTAGGATTCCAATGTGCATGCTGTCACTAGATAAGACAGAAGATGATAGAGCATGCTGTTGTCTATTTGCACGCCTTATACCCAATAAAAGCTGTGACTTCTCATCTCTGAAAAGCAAGACAATTTTTCCCATCTTGTTCATGATTCAATATATACATTGAACATAAACATTTCCTATCAAATTTATCTTTCTACCGTATAAAGAGAACGGAGTCACCAGCAGAAAGTCTTTTTGTGCTAACAAACACACTCCATCCTGTTGTCAGTAAATGCCTTTTCGGTTGACCTGCAATTTTGTCAGTGCTGGAAATCAAACCAAGCAGACAACTAAAAAGGACTAAACAACTATCAGAGTTAAAAACATCACCATAAAGCTTTCATATGCACTGAGATGCACCTGCCTGGGCAGACAACTTATTGAATATAGACACTCTTTAAAAGCAATCTCAGTGAGTGCCCAACCTATACTCTTGCAAGAACCGACTTCTTCTTCTTCTTCTTTTTTTTTTTACTCAAAATGATGGGATTAACATAACACATCATGCTGCGTTCTACCAGTGATGCGAGAAATATCAAATTCTATCAAATACATTACAAGAAGCATATATCTGCAATTATAATCTAGCAAAGATTAGCAACACACAATGCTACAGCCTACAAACTTCTTTTGATGTCTAAAACTTGCAAGTGTCCAATTTTTCAGCAATTAACAAACTTAAGGCAGTTAAGATGACATAGACATCTGTTATTAAACTTGTAACAAATAACAAACCTTGGTACATGTTTAATAACAGATAGATCTGTATGTGAGAAAGAAAGATGGGGGCAGCAAGGAGGGAGGGAAACGATCAGGGGAGCAAACAAAAATGACCAAATAAACATGCAGTTGTTTTAATGAACTTCACATTTGCATCTCATAATTGCAAAGAAATTGACTGGTGATACACAACAAAGGAGCTCAAGCAACAGACATCTCATGACAACAAAAACAAGAAGTGATGAAACTTTGCAGAGAATGGTGGTTGTAAACCATTGGAATTTAGCCTCATAAGCATGGAATTATTAAGCTCAATATTAAATGAAACTCCAGGTATGATACGGAACACAAGAATCATTTGAAAAGAATTTTTTTTAAAAAAAATCCTGAAAGGTTAAACATGCTATTGCTCACCAACTAAAATGTGTTGTCAAATTTTAAGCTTCACATTCACAAAGAACATGCTCAACTAAAAAACTGAGTATCCCTGGGGGAAGGGGAGATGTTTGACCATGTGTTATAATTTGGTAAAAGGTTTATGGAAGCATTCATAAATGTTGGTAATTGATGATGTCACACAACCTCTGATCTTTGGTCTATAGTAACACAGAATTGCAGTGGAGGCAGGCACCAAGATGAAGATCACCAACCACTATATAGACCAATAACTTAAGAAATCCCAACAAAGCAGGTCTTCGACTCTGGAGCAAATGCAGATCTTTGAATGATGGGGGAGAGTGAACAAAACTTACATCATAGCATTACCTCGTACCCGGTCTATCATGTGAATAAAAATCTTAAGAGAAGCCCTATACCTTTACTAGGAAATTCTGGATAAGATGAGACTCTCCCTCTTGGGGTGATCCAAAGCAACAATAAATCACTTGTAATGATAAAGATTGATAATCATGGACAATGACAAGCCAATATGTGGAGTCAGAATAACTGTAGGCAGAATCTGTTAGTGGGTATTTTAGGGTAGATAAGTTCAATAATGACTACATAACTTAGATAATCATCTTCCGTATCTAATATATATTTCACTGTACTTACATAGTGAGCACTGATTGCAAAAATGAACCAACAAAAAGACAAGGAAGGTAGAGGTTCATACCACGATATATGTGTCGAAATGTCCATGAGACGTCATGCAAATCCTTGGCCACCAATTCTTGAGCTGGCGGTTGCATTGTGAAATCCTACCCAAATGTTATCCTTGTAAGACAAGCAAAGTCTACATCTGAATTTTAAACACTAAGAAGGAAGCTTGACAACCACAGATAAAGTCAACGTACTAGAGCTGGAAATATCTTTTCAGCAGCACGGCGGGGTACTGAAAATCCACCATGGGTACTTGTATCACTCGCTGTAAGTGTTTTGCAAAAGAACTCAGCTGGTTGCTTGTTCTGTTTGAGGCCTATTTCAGATGCCAGCATTGCTTCTCTATCATACTATTTCAAAGTTGTGTCATTTTATACATATCAACATGCAAAACAAAATAAAACCATAATAGCAAAGATAAAAAAGGCTGATACTGCAAGCTACTATCATCAAGAAATTGTGCTGCCTCCAAACCTACTTTGTTGACAGGTTGAAGAGTCATTTGAGCATAAACCTCATCTGTTTCAGCATCAGCCTGAAAAAAGATGCACTAGCATAAAACTTTGACAAAATATAAAGCACAATAAGGAAGGCAAGAGAATCTCTCTGCAAAACATACATGCATGGTGACATCAAGAAGCACACAAATCAGCTTGGATGGCAGTGAGGGATAATTTGGAATGCCATCAATCTCCTTCTGCATCGTGGCTGCGACCTGATATTGCCATGATACCATGATGTCATTCACAGACACAATTAGATAGATTCAGATCCAGACCACGAGAGGACGGACCTGTTCACTGTGGCCCTGAGGAAAGTAGACCACTAGGCTGCCGACTGGTGGCAAAGATACCAGTGGTCCAGCACAAGCATGCCATAGCTCAGAATCAATTCTTTTCTTTTCTCCTGCTTCACACACGGTAGCGCAAACAATCATCGGATACCGAAAGGTAAAATACGTGAGCACAACAAGTCGCAACTTCTACACTGATGAGTGGATACTCTAATAAGCATAGATGTGCATATATTCTGCAATAATATATTTAAAAAGGCAGTTCTGCAGCCTTCCGGCCTCGCTTGAGCTTCTTAAATGCCTGGATCTCAACCGCTCTGGGTGACCAATGAGTGCTTCACAATGCTATCATCAAATCCAACAACCAATTTGAGCCAGAGAGTGAAGAAGATGAACAGCGAGGCATCAAAAGATCGACATGAGACGACGCAGATAACGAAGAAGAAGACGAAGAAGAGGAAGACAGAAAACTTAGCAGCACCAGATTTTGAGAGAAACGAAAACAAGTGGCAGCGAAAATAGTAAATGGAATTCAAACTGAGACGACAACTCCAAATCACCGAACAGAGACATCTAAAGCCTGCGGTGCTACAAGCCAAAACTGGTAGAGGCAGAATCATTAGCAAACGACAAGTGCACCTTCCACTGGAGTCCCCGCGAATCCGCAGGCCGTGGGAACCTTCATCTGGGGCGGTCTGTTCCAAGAGCCACTCTTCCGATCTGAGATGCTCGAGCAGGAAAGCTCCTTTCTCGCTCCGTCCCCAGCCGCTCTCTCCCTTTATGGGCAAGAAAGCTTCCACCTTTCCGCCACCCTCCCTTTATAGCTTAAAGGCGACCTCCGCTCCATAGAAAACTCCCCGCAGTGCGATTGCGCCGCATAAGATCCATCAAAAAAGCAACCTTTTTCTCGTCGCCGTACCGAGAAGCTCCACCTGCACGAGCACCCCGAAACTACACAGTCCTCCCCTCCCCTCTTCCTTTGGTACCAAACCCCACCTGCCGGTCCCGGTCCAGCTAGTTCAGGCAGCGAGTAGGCTTCGGAGGACAGGGGAGGGAAGAGGGGTCGCGTCTGCTGCTGCTGCTTGGGTCGCGGCGACGAGGGAAGGGGAGACCGGAGAGGCGCCGGTAAACGAGGAAGCGGTGGGTTTCGCTGGGGTTCCGTGCGCTGCTGGTTCGGGTTGGGGGCGACACGAAAGGGATGGGGAGAGAGAAAGAGAGAGAGAGCGAGAGAAGGTACGATGGAAGCATCGCCGTCTTCTCCATCTTTTTAATGGAATAAAAATAATAATTAATAATTAACATTAAACACTAATTTTTTATAAAAAAAATATTTATAAATTATTTTAGACTTACTATATTTATTTTAAAATAGATATGTGAGTATATAAATGTGATTTTTTTGTTTATTTTATTTGGCTTCCCGTAAAACGGTGCGTGGAAACCGGAGGAGCAAATTGACTTTGATGTCCCTACAAGAATACTGCTTTTACAAGTATGCCACCACTGCCCGACCAAATTTTGATATAACCCTTCAAATATTAAAAATATGTCATATACATTTAATATATTAATATTACGTTTTAAAAAAATCATTACTAACTAACTCTTGTTAAAAAAGAAATACTCGTCTCAGTTAGTTTAAGTGTAAGTATTTAATTTAGAAGCACATCGGGTTTCCTATTTATTATACATTATGGTGGGCGGGGAAACGGGGGAAACGAAGGCCGGGCGAAGCGGGCGTCGGGTGGTCCGACCGACGTGGGAGTGGCGTGGGAGGAGGGCGCAGCTTTTGTCGGACGC
This sequence comes from Musa acuminata AAA Group, assembly GCF_036884655.1. Classification (NCBI taxonomy): domain Eukaryota; kingdom Viridiplantae; phylum Streptophyta; class Magnoliopsida; order Zingiberales; family Musaceae; genus Musa; species Musa acuminata. The sequence goes on along the minus strand of NC_088357.1, from coordinate 13,330,636 downwards.
CGACGCGGAGGCGTACTCCTCCACCCCCGGCTTTTAATGAGAGCCAGGGCCCACCTCCCACTACCCCTGCGGGACAGAAGGGGGGGTAGTTTCGTCCCTACGGCCGTAGGTTTAAGAGCTCGGTTCCCCGTGCGGCCACGCGCGGGGGAGGGGTGGGGCGTTGCGGCGCGCGGCCGTCGCCCTCGGAACCCGCGCGCGCTTCTCATCTCTCTTCCTCCTTCCTCCTCCGTCCGTCCTCACCTGGGAACGGATGCGACGTCGGTAGCGGTCAACACGAAGGGCGCGGATGGAGTGATACGGCAGGGAAACAGCGACGCAGAGGACGGCTTGTACCGATTGGATGCACCGATTAGTTGTTTAATCCATGCTCTTGCTCCTAATAGTGCCTATGAAGAAGACGTAGGTGGGCAGGCAACGTTGTGTGGGAGATTGAGATTGATCACTTTGATTGTTTATGCATATGCTTTGTACGGAGATGCTCGAAGAGTAATCAATTAAGAACATCAGAGATTAGGGATGGGGGAGGTTCATTAGTGTTCCCCATAGATCGATATGCTATCACTTGTTGCCTACTCAACTATGCATGTGTAGGATTGTATTGAGTGCGTTGTACAGCTTTGTCTTACGTTACAACTACAAGATGCATCGCTTCCATCATCTCTTTAATTAATTTCGTTAGTACATTATATTCATTCATTAAGGATTAAAGATTTAAAATTAATTTTAAAGATGTCAGTTAATTTAAATAAGAAGAATAAAGTATGGAGATAAAATTCCATCAAAAGAAAAACGAATGGGAATGATGAGGCTCGAAGAAATGCAAAAAATCACAATCCACCACCAATGATTCCTACAGCTTCCCAGGATGATGTTATTATTATTATTATTATTTTTGGGTGAGAAAAGGACTGGGATCGGGGGATCCAAGCCGCAACGTTCGTGATAAGATCCAAGCCGCGGTGTTCATCATGGCATCATCATCGCCTTGTCGGCAATTATTGTAGCGTAATCTTCATGCGACTGTGGGAATGGGATGTCACGAGGGGCGGGCACAGATCATTGGGGCCCGGGTGTGGGGGCCGAGGGTCCCACCTTGCCAGGCCCACGTCCCTCTTGCGGGACCCGCTCCCACATGTGGTACAGAAAGGACGGGGGAACCAGAACGGGCCCCACCAAGCCGCGCAGATAGATAGATATATGGTTCGAACCACAAAAAAACAATCTCTTTGTATTTCTTCTTTTTCCCGGATTGATTTCGATCCGATTCGAGCAGCTATTTGAATAATTATAATTAATGTATCCGCAACCGTGTCTACTGTTTGCCACTGATTGCATCCGTCTCTCGTCACTGAATCGTGTTTTCCACTTAACAATCGATAGGGACTTGGGAACTGCTCCGAGGGGTCTTACAAAATGAATTATGTACAACGATAATACTAATTCACTAATATTGACATCTTAAATATGGAGTTATTCAGCTCTATCCAAGTTTCTCCATGAACTAATTAATTAATGAATTAATCGATGTACCGTTCGATCGACTTCGATCTATGGATCATCGATGACCCATACCGAACAACATAGGATGGAATTACAAATTCTGGATCTACCAAGCTATTAGAAGACATGGAAATAAAAAAAAAAGAAACTAGTCAAAGGAATGAATAAATTTACTCTGGCATTTTAGAATGATGTGAAGGAGGAGCAAATGGGGCCTGAAACTTTTGCTTTTGCCCTTCTCTTTCCGGGAAGGAGGTGGCCCGTTTAACCATCTAAAGTTAACTGCATCATGTGTCAAAAACATTTACATTTATGTTGATATGACAAAAAATGAATCACCTTAAAGTGTGTCGCAAGCATTGGGATATCAGCAACAGAAAGTTCTCTTAATAACGAGCAATTAATCATTGGGCTGTCCTACAAGTCGTGTCCGGTTGCAAAAGAAACACAGTGTTACTTGCTGTCTGCTCAATCTGCCACTATATTCTCTATGCTTATTTGCAGCAAAACTCTTTTTAAGTTTGGCATTGGCATTGGCGTTGGCATTATGGCTTTCGCTCGGTTGGTCACTTCATTTCTGCCTTTGTGATGGTGGGTCGGTCACTTCATTGCAGCTTTTGCCAGCTAAGTCTGGATTCTTGTTCCACGTCAGCTTCACATCCATTTCTCGGTCTCCGACTTGCTGCCACCGTCCATCCGTGTCGTATCGGAATCGGTGTGACTTTGACCTGTACACATTGCTAAAGTTGTTACGAGGAATTTGACCTGGGTGACGTGTTGGTGTCGATGGCCAACACGGTGGAGCTCTAGCTTCACACGAACGATCAATGTGATCGACACAATGGAGCCATATATCCGATGACTCGTTACCACCTTAACATCGCACGGGTACACCAAGTGAAGCTAGTTGTGCCCGATAGATGACACGTGGAGGAAAAATTATGCACTCTTGAGTTTTGACTTAGGCTAATGATAGTCACAAATGAATCCTACTTACTTTCTCATTATTACACAAATTATATAATAAATGAATGTAACGGCTCCTAACGCCCACCATTAAAAAAATTCGAACAATCAAAAAGATTGGAACAATCAACTTCAAATCAACTTGAGATCTCAACTCATTGAACATATCTTGAGATCAACTCAAAAAGAGAACCAGAGTGACTCCAAATCAACTTCCGATTGGAACAATCAAAAACCACCTTAACATAACAAAAAAACAAGTTCAAGTTGATTTAAATGCTTAACCTCCGGGTACTAGAAAGATAACAAGTTACATCATTGTAGATCTTTAAACTGACAATCTCTCCTTTTAGATAAAGAGTTAATGATAACAAGATCAAATCAAAATTATTGCGCCAGTTACTCACATAGTTTGAATGATTATGGTGATAAACGTGAATAACACTTTACATGGCATAAAGCTACAAAATTGAGGTCAGGATCCAGTCTTTCAATTGAACGTGTAATAGTTTAGTGTGGTTTTGGTACAAATCCATCAACGGCAAAGTTTCGGGTGGCTGCTGGTAGTGCCAATCGAATTCCATCAAGTTCAGGCTTTGCAACTATTTGGCAACCAAGGCGAGACCTGCATACGATGCTCAGCAAATTAGTCGTGATCCAACGGTAAAGGCTCTTAAATATTTAAAGACATGTACACACGTCTCAGTTAGGCCAAAAGCAAGGTCCAGCATATCATTTTCTTCATCCGTCGGATCTTCTAATTTGTTGTAGTAGTTGACATCCTGCCAATAAGTCATAGTCAGGAAGTGCCACAAGGACTTAAGAGCTTCTAATTGAAATGTATTAGACAGAGGACCTCATGGCATACCATCACAATCACATGACATGTGGAACACGCAAGAGAACCCTCACATGCCCCTAGCATCATAAGCATAAATCAACAGCCAAAGTTAACTCTGCATGAACTCTGTATAATACAACACTAAATAGAAAGACAGCTTAACCAAACTTGTAAGCGTTTGCATCTGACATCAACAGGTGAAGCAGAAGAGCTTCTCATTATCCATTAAAAGAGGGATATAAAGAATTTATGGATGGGCCTCATGCAAGATGGTGACAAGATTGACCTTGCACGTCAGCCACATGAACCACATTTTAAGACGGTGCTCAATGAGGAAACTATGTGGAGATAATACTATCGTCTGAGAATGCTAACCTTCAAGTTCGATGTCATTCTCGTGAGCGGCTTCAAGCATTGACATTCCAACAGGAACCTTGATAACCTTTTCCTCACCATCCTTATCAAGGAAAGTCACAGATATCCTGGGCAGTTACCAAAAGCATAATGAAGAAAGCACCACTTCAATGGCATTGTAACCAATCACACAAATATTATAAAAGCATAAAGGAAAAATATCACAGTTCTTTTTTCTACTTTCGGAATGAAGATTAAGGGGTAAAAACAGGATACAGCAAGAGCTATCCAAGATATTGAGATAAAAAAAATCAACAACTATTTCTCAATATTCGGGAGCTCAAATGGATTGTATTGCTAAAGAATGTTTATGACCATCCGTCAATAGTGCAGAATGCTCAAAAAGAGCGATTCATCATAATATGACTAACAAACAAAAAAGCATAAGATGATGGTAACCTAATTCATGGATACAAGAAAATTTTCCACCTAAAAATAGTAAAGTGAGAGGTGTTTGGTTAAGTAAAGAATGTGAATGTACAATTAGACAGATAATAATCAAATTAACTCAAAGTTTCCGTCAATGCAAAACAAAATGTTGCCATTTTAGAAACTTTATGGAAAAAAAAAGAAAACAACTACTTATTTGAAAAATCAGTTCTTCGCTTCAATATTATGCAGTCAGATAACATATATCAAATCTGTGACAAGTCTTAAGATAGGATGCGTGACATATGAGCCTAAAAGACATCGGTAGTGTCAATAACAGTTTGACCTAAATATTCAGTATCAACAATATTTAAAAAAAACCTACCGGGAAATGAAAATGATTATAAAAACATAATAAAATAACTGAACCTCCAAAAGCAATCATAACAACTCTCAACGGTAAAGTGCATTTGAGCAGTTTGAAGTGCACAAAACATATTCATTACTAGTGACCAAACCATGCGCATTTCACAAGAATCAAAAGATTCAGAATGCAACTAAAGCATTAAGAGCATACGTTTCTTTATCTTTTCCATCCCCCTCAGTAGTTTGACCATTGGCTGCGTTAGAAAAACAAAATTTTCCCTGAAAATCAACATCATAAAGGTCATCAATTTTCAACTATTATCTTAAATAAGGAGCTTGAAGAACAGTCAGTCAGCTTTCTAAATATAGAAACTCAATCCAAATATGGTTTGATACACATGAAAGGGCCCTTGGATTAAAAACTATGGATAACCAGATGTATAATAGAGTTGTATGCAATATTGTGCGACTGATGTATGGATTGTTTGAGACACAGCTATGGTTGATCAATTAGATAAGAAACTTTGGTCTGAACGAAGCGTATTTTGTGATTAATGAAATTGTCTATGGAATGTGCCTCGAGTATTCTTCATGTAAGATTGATCAAAGATCTAGAATACGTAGTTTTGTTTTTTCTCTCAAATTCTTTGAGACCGTAAAAGAAAACAGAAGATGTTTACACGCAAAAAAAAAAAAGAGATTCATGCAGATAATTAATGTATCAGTGAGGGTGCAATTGAGACTCAAGCTTTTGCACTTTGTTGTAGAAAAGATAAAAAAAGATTGTGCATATTAAGTAACATGGACCCACAATGACTAGATAACAAAATCAACACAAAAAATTGAATAAGAAAATATTTCATTTGCTTGCAACAATATCAGGCAGATTACTATGATACAAAGGTTGACAAGAGTCATGGACAAGAATATACAGTGCAAAAAGGTAGCTTCTAAAGAATAGGCATATCCGCGAAGCATTCAAGATATTGCAAATGTTATTTACGAATAACAAACACCAGTATGCAGCAAAAGTCTGGCATCTCAAAAAAAAAAAAAAATCCTAATAGTACATACTACATACCAATCTTTGCTTCAAAATATTACACACCAATCTGTATATTTTTAAAATGAAATACTCCAAAAAAACCAAGATTAGAATCACAGATGTTCAACAGTTTGGTGGATCCACACCATAGACCTAATCCTATGCACCAACAGTATCCTGGACCACTAGGTGCTAACCCAGTCTAAGAATTTAATACAAAGTCGCTTCCAGTTTTTGGATGATGAAGATATCACTTATCTGCACAAATGTATATATATATATATATATATATATATATATATATATATATATATATATATATATATATATATATATATATATATATATATATATATATATATATATATATAATGCTGTAAAAATCTTGCTATCTTTAGAACAGAAGCATTTTGATGCACCTCAACTTCCATTTAATACTGAGGAATACTCAAAAGATATCTTGTAGTTTGTGAACTACAAGATGATAAGTATCATACTATGTATGAATATGAGAATAATAAAATTATCCTACCTAAAGCAACCTACAACTCTCTAAACTTTGTTTGCACAATATCTATAATGCTATTATATGTTACTATCTAATGTGTGTATACATGGTTGTCCTTGCTAGTAAAGCCTATGTGGCTCAAGACTCATCTATCACCTCAGCAGCAGCCTAGTCACCTAAGCAGCCACCAATAAGAACACTGTGAGGGTTCCATATCTAGATTACTCATTGCCTGAAAAAAATTGACCACTTCAAGATAAATTTGTACCATATAGTAAGTTGACTTTCTTGGAAAATAGAGCGTACCATGGGATATAGGAAAGGGCTAAAAGGCCCTGTTTTCAAGTCTCTTTGAATTGTAGAAATTTGACCTGCAAAGAGAAGATAACTTAGTCATGAGAAAAGAGATAAACTAGAAACAAATATATTTAGTTTTGAGAAAAGCTGAATTGATTTCTAAGATGAATAGTTCCAGGAATTATTGCATACATACAATCATATATATACATGTATATATATGTGTGTATATACATATATACATATGTATATATATATACACACACACATATACATATACATACATATATATACACATAACTATATATAACACGAGGTTGTACTAATAAAAATTTTGGCCACTTCTAGATAGTATCATAAGCTAAGCTTAGAGTAAACACAAGATAGAAACACATCTTCCAACTGCTACGACTCAGATCATTCAATATAACTCAATCGACATCCTCTTACAATTGCCAAATGATGAAATGAGAAGTGGAACAACTGAACAATGCTATACAATTTGATAAATCAAAAGAAGAGGCTGACCTCAGAAAACAGACAAGCTACTCAAAGTTACAATGTTTGAATTAGTCTATGACAATGTCAATCAAAAAAGAAGGAAACTCAACAAGATTAGTAAAAAACAAAAAAAAAAAGGAAATATGCCAATTGAACAATGTGTAAGGATGTAATTGAAGTTCACCTAACAATAAAGCTCATATGAATTTTCAAGGTTAATGCAAACAGCAGGTGTAAACTGATTACATCTGCCTCATTGTTTTGTGATGAGAAGGTAGGAAAATAATCATCAGTAACATAAGTACCATCTAGTTTTATCTAAAGAACAAGATATGAAATGGCATGCTTCATCATACAATATCATGCCTTTACTCCAATTCAAACATAAAAACTACCAATATTATCATTATATTCTAACTAGATAGAGTTAGACTACTTCAAACTAAAAAATAATTATACACGATTACTTAAAAGCCAGTTGATGAGAAGCCTATTTGTGTTAGTATCCACTTGCACTCTTGCATTTTGCATTATTTTCATATTCCAAATTATTTGCTTTTTGCATTTTGCATTATATTCTAACTAGATACAGTTAGACTACAACAAACTAAAAAATAATTATACACGATTACTTAAAAGCCAGTTGATGATAAGCCTATTTGTGTCAGTATCAGCTTGCACTCTTGCACTTTTGCATTATTTTCATATTCCAAATTAAGACGTTTATAAATGTCTGGCTCAAATATATGATAGTTCAAGCTTCATGTCAAGACTCAGATCAGTCATATGTTCAGCGTGTGTATTCCCAAATTTACATAAAATAAGTGCTAAATATACCCTCAAGTAAATCATCAAACAACCTCCACAAACATATCAAAGCTAGATCACTGCCAAAATTGACAAGTTACAAATCTACAGTTCCAACACCTGCTCTGGGCGATACACAAATAACAACACCATCACTATAAACACGTACGCATGTTCGATTCCAACCAAGCCTCAAACACTTGAAAGTAGAGAACTGATTTAGGCATAAAAGTAGCAACCTTGTCTGTACAGTAAAACTTTCAGAAACGAAACAAGAAAACTTAAAACGTTACCTAATCTTGACTCCCTTAATATCCTGGCACCGAGCAGCGAAAGCCTAGAGAGAACCATGATCGAACCTGAAAAAAATATTCATAAATCAACATCAACTTCCAAATAAGGGAAAAAAAAATTCCAAGAGTTTCTCATGACGAGCTAAAAATTAAACCCTAGATGGGGATTGAACAATCTAACCTTATGCCTAAATCTCACTTAATCTGTTTGAATCTTACAATGATATATCTCAGATGCCTTTAGCGTTATAACGGAGTCAAGATAACATCTAAAGCAATAGACAGGTCGCAAACCTCTTTAGGGGTCGGTTCCCCAAGGGCCGGCGGTGGACGAGGACGAAGAGGTGGTCGGAGGGAGGGGACGGCGGCGGCAGTGGAGATCGGCAGGAGCGGGTGTTGGTCGACGGATCAACGCGCATCGAGGCGCCGTCACTGTAAAGGCTTTTGTAGCACGAGATTGGACACACATCGACTTCTCTCTCTTTTTGTGGTGACGGTCATCCACGTTGCAACGAATTAATTCACGACTTGGTGAGGTGGTGCACATTTAGGAGAGTTGTAGCGCAAGTCGGCACACGAAGGATGTTCTGGTGAACCGACTATATATATATATATGTATGTATATATATATATGTATGTATATATATATATATATGTATATATATAATCGATTTAGACTTAATATATGCATATTATTTTACTGTTTTGGGGGTAATCATATGATAGATGAATATTGAGGGGTTTATTCTATATATTCTTAAAGCATTTTTTTGTGTGTGATTAAGAGGACTTGACTAAGATTCTATAAAATTTCAAGTGATTCGAACTTAAGTGGGTCACATACATCACAACTAAACTAATATTATATATATAATTTGTTGAATATAATTTATTTTTATCACATAGAAGATGATCGATGCGAAAAGTGTTATACACATGTTCCACCTTATCATACATATTGTAACGAAACGTAACAAATTGTGACATCTGCTATGCATATTATAACGCCATCGTACAGGAAACATACCGGCACAACTTTTATAACGTGTGCCGGTTTAAGGTCATCGGTAACTCTAAGATTGAGAGAATCCAAACCCCCAAGCGCAGTTAATCTCGCGCGATTCTGTCTCCCAACGCTGCCTACGCATAGGGTTTCTTCTTTCCCTCGCAGGTACGCCCAAACCCTTTGGCATGAATCCATCCTTCTGCAGGGTTAGGGTTATGGAGTCTGTCCTTCTGTTGATTCGTAGATGTCCGCATGTAGGGTTTCAATCGTACTTCGATTCGAGATTTCGTTGGTCTATGCGTGCTTTTGATCTGTGGAGCGGATCCAAAATATTTTTGCCCACATTATTCCCCTTTTCGTTGAAGCTCATCGTCTTTGTCGATCTAATGAATCTTGTTCTCGCTGCCTATTTTCTTGAAACTCGTCGGTCTTTATCGTTCTAATGAATTGTGTTTTCCTCGTTATTGCCTTTTTCTTGAAGCTCATCAATCTTTATTGTTGTGATTTAAATGTTGTTTATTTATTGTTTCATTATTGCTTATTTTCGCAAAGTTCATCGGCCTTTATTGTTCGATTAAGGACTCCTCTGTTTCAGGGGTGCTTCATTTTAGTGCTCTAATTCGAGTTCGTAGGTTTTTGCTAGTTTGTCGTATTACTAGAGCGCTAGTAAAATTAATTGGTTCTTGTTTTTTAAACATCAGTTATCCGCCTAATACTGGTGAAATGTATTGTGGATATTGTATTTTATTTGACTTCATATAATATCATCCCTCTTTACTGATTTTTCCACTATTTAATAGCACTTCTCAATAACACTTTGATCTAATTTTATCCTGTCTTATCCTCTTTCAATTCTATATCAATGGACACATGCACGAAATTTTAGTGGTCCGAATATGGATGGACACACCTATCCATTTATTGTCAATTGGACATTTTCATTTAATGGAATTTGTTTCATCAGGTTGGATAACACATAGTTGGCAGATTCTACATTATAGGACTGGTGATGACATGCTGACAACTTTAGTTTCTAGGTTCAGTAATCTGTTTTTGCAAATTGCAAATCCCTGAAACTGAAAGGCTTCGACTTTGTTTTTGATGATTCGTCACTATTTTTTAATCGTCAAAAGCAGCTTTTGATGAGGTGATATAATTGTCATAGTGTCATACAAGGTAAAACTAGTCTGTAACTGGACTGTGTTTTATCAAATTATATAATTTTTTGGAACTTGCTTTTCCGAAACTTCCTCCTGTTTATTTTATAATTCTTATGCTCCTTCACAGTTGATTATTCTCTATCTGATATCTAATATTACCTACTGGTGTTTTTTTCTCTTTTTAGTCACTCCATCTTTATTCTCTATTTCAACTATAGAGATCATAGTCTCATGATTTATGCTTATAATGCAATCTCAGGATTAATTATTCAAAGTTTGCTGGTGATATTTTCTTGTGTGTACTATATTCATTTCTTTCTCCGGATCATGTTTGAACTGGGAAAGCGTCAGCAGAGGGATCCTGACAATGAAGGTGCACAGCAGAAGAAAAGATTGGGTAACAAGGATATCATCAGTGATGAATTGGTTGTATATCGTGTTCTTTGTCCAGCTGGTGTTATTGGGAGTGTGATTGGCAAGAGTGGTAAAGTGATAAATTCCATCAGGCAACAGACAAATGCTAAAATCAAAGTTGTCAATCCTTTTCCTGGTGTGGATAAAAGGGTTATCACTATCTATTGCTATGTTAAGGACAAGAGTCCTGTGGATGTTGATGAAGATGTCTTGCAGCCTCTCTGCCCTGCCCAGGATGCCTTGCTTAAAGTTCATGATGCTATAGTAAATGCTCTGGCTAATTCTAGTGAGATTGAAAAGAAACAGGAAGGGGCTCATATCCTTGTGCCAGCAAGCCAAACTGCAAATATTATAGGTAAGTTTGGGGCTACCATCAAGAAACTGAGATCCAAGACTGGAGCAAACATTAAAATTACTCCAAAGGATCCCTCTGATGCAACACATTCTTGTGCAATGAGCTTTGACAACTTTCTTCAGGTAATCAATACAGGAGATGGTTATCTCATAATATATGTTAGTGGTTTGTCCTTTGAGGTAGTACAATACTACAATGTAGTTAGCAGTCAGAATTATTGTTTAAATGCATTTATTTTGTTCATATAATGTATTAAATGTGTGACATTGGTTTGCTTCTGCAGTATCGTCCACTTTTTTATACAACTACGTAAGTGAATGTTCAATATTATAGTAATTCTTTTGTCGTCAATTTTGATTTGTGCTGTATCTAACATAAACTTGCACCAGAAGGTTAGCCAGTTTTTTGGTCAAATTTATGTGATACTCATGACTTAGAAGTAGTTATACAAGTTGGTTGTAGAAGTGTTCTGTTAGCCTTCTATCGAACTATGTTCTTTATAAGTTTCAACTGTTAATTTGTTGGTCTGCCTTTATTCCAGTGTGTATCCTCCTCTTTCTTGCAGTCAACATGAAATCTGTTGATTCAGTGTCAAAGGGGTTGCACTAAGGTGCCTGTTGAAAAACGTGGCTGTTACTCCTTTTTCCTCCACATTTTATTCCTTAATATTGTAGCCAAATTCTCTCTGGAAGGGATTTGTTTTTCTTCTGTTTTTGTAATATAATAAAGTTGTAGGTTTTGTTATGTTGTTTTCTATTACAATTGCCTTATTCTACGTTAGATGCCTATAGTATGTCAATTCCTTCCACTGAGAATCCTTTTGTAAATTATGGTTTTATTGCATGTTGTTTGTAACCTTTTTTTCACAATCCTCTAGCATGTGGAACATCCCAAATTAAGGATTATGTACACGGGTGAAATACTTCATTTTTCCTTGGTTGATGGTATGAGTTCGTATTTGTTGGTTCATTTTTTGGGCGTGGTGTGTGTTGGACATCTTAGGTTATTCAGTAGAGTGTGTTAGTTATCTTGGTCTTGCTAGTCAATGTCTTTTCTTGTTTGATTACGTCAAAAGAAGTGTGGGTGGATAACTTCAAGCTTTCAACTTAATAACACCTTCAATTTTGTGCCTTGTTGTATTAAGCTATTCTTGAACTGCTTTAGAGTAGGAAAGTGCTAGTTTGTAACTGCAAAATGAACAATAACTATGGAATTTATTGTTTTAGTTTCAATGATCGGGATCATGTATGACTGCAAAATCATTGTGATGTTTTGGATGGCCACCTCATATCACTGTGTTCCAAGGGGGTAGAGAGATCTGACAACTCTTAAATGAGTATGTTGTCCTTCTGTTAAGCATGAATTAGTGGACTATGATATGAAAAGCCATAGCTACAGGGAACAGCTTAATTGGCTTTATATTCGAGATGGTCAGTCACTGGATTAATAATACTTTTGATGTTGTGAAAATTTGAGGTTCTTCCGGGCTTCTTATACAAGCAGATTGAAGTATAAACTTAGTGCATTTATTAGTGACAAACTCATATGCCTGAGTTTTATCAAAATCATGTTCATGATTTTGTAGGTAGTTTTGTTGGAGGATATTTGGTTTCTTTAGATTTTTTTCTTGTTTTTGTTATTTGAATGTTGCATCCAATTCTCATGGCATATTTATATTTCTAAAATGAAGAATTCTGCTTTTGTGATTTCATGTTGTTCCTGTAGTTCTCACATTTGATGGAATTTAGGATCAGTATTATGTGATATTACCTGCATTGCTGCATCTTCCCCATGATTTATGCTGGACAGGCTTTCACAAGTAGAACTCTGATTGTAGAGTTCTAGTGTCACATAGGAGATGCTGCAACAGCGTCCAATTTTACCATAATGTCATTTAAAACTGGACGATTTTGGGTTTTCAGACTTCTTACAAGTTAATTTCTTAATGGTTCACAATCTCTAATATAAAGATGTAACTTTTTTTATAATTTATAATAGTATTTCTCTATGTAATCCCCTCCATTTTATTCAATTTGACTTTTAAGTTGAAAATGGATACAAGTCTATATCCAACTTCTACCTTTTTCCAATCTAAACAGTCTTTTACCATGTAGGACCCCTCTTTTTCTTTTATCTTCAACTTCAAGTTGAAGACTGTGGTACACTTCCAAATCCAAGTCTGTGTCCATGTCCATAAAAGACTATCTAGAAGGCTGGTTCCTAGTTGCACAAGCCTGGAATACAAACTGACTTGTCTGCTACTCTTTTAGGGTTCACAAAATTATATTTATTGTTCTTGAATGTGCCTTGCATACAATACTACATCAACTTTAAGTAATGTGTTTGTGACAGGTCATTGCCTATTCCCAAGAGTCAAAGTTTGTGTAGCTTAACATTAAGTAATGTTCTAACCAAGGTACTACATCTTGAGTACCAGAGCAATATCAGCCCTTAGCTCGATCAGCACATGTCTGGTCCATATCTGCATATCGACATATGTACACTAGTATTACTGTGGTACCAAGGAGGATGAGGAGCAGAGAGGGAAGGATAAGGAGAGTAGGAGTAGCACCGAAGCCTACAGCGATGGACATGTAGGCGGATGGTGGGCAGTGAGAGAGGTGCATCTTTTTCACTTGGTAAAAAATGAACCAGACTTCATCCGGAAAGTGGCGGTCTGCATCCCAGTTCACTTCTGGACCTGTAATTAGTGGCCAGTACATACTGGGTCTAGACAAGATCTCAATCCTTGGTTCAAACTTAACTGATTAATTGATGGAAAAAGGGCTGGACGCTTACAAACAAGGATATTTTTCATGTTATTTCCACTATTCTATTTGTTTTAAGCATAAGTATGCTCACTGTCAATCTTCTCCTCTACACATCTGAGCAGATTACTGGTGATGCTGAAGCAGTTAAAAATGCATTAACTGCAGTTTCTGCTGTCATGTATAAATTTTCACCAAAGGAAGAGATCTCTCTTGATACCTCGGTTCCTGATCTTCCACCCATAATTATTCCATCAGATATTCCCATTATACCGGCTGGTAGTCTCTATCCCACTGCAGATTCTCTTTTGCCTCCTGGATCTGTGCCACCACCTATAGCTGCAACTCATCTTGCATCTGAGATTTCTGGATTTACAGACACTTCTAATATGTGGCCACTGTATCCATCTTCCCTTCCTATTGTTCCTGGATATGGTGGTCCAACACGGTCGGAGGACCTCATCTTACGAATTCTGTGCCCATCTGACAAGATTGGACGTGTTATTGGCAAGGGAGGAAGTACTATAAAGAGCATACGACAGTCCAGTGGTGCAAAAATCAGTGTTGATGATACAAAAGATGATACTGATGAGTGCGTTATCACTGTCACATCAACGGAGGTTAGAACTGATCTTTTATTTATATGGTTTTCCTAGTTATCATTATTATCTACTGGAAGTGATGCATAAAATTTGATTGCGGCAGTCTACAAATGATGTGAAGTCTGCTGCAGTTGAATCTGTTTTGCTGCTTCAAGAAAAGATTAATGATCAAGATAGTGACTGTGTTAATATTCGCCTTCTTGTTCCTTCAAAAGTTATTGGCTGTCTTATTGGCAAAGGTGGTTCAATTATCACTGATATGCGCAAGAAGACTAAGGCAATTATTTATATCTCAAAGGGTGAAAAACCCAAACAGGCTGCTCCCGATAATGAGCTTGTGGAGGTCTGTTTGTCTGCTTTAACTCCATTTATCTATTATTAAGTCTTCGATTTTCATTCCTCTGTTCCCTTTTAACTGGTCTCCAGGTGTCTGGAGAGGTAGGTAAATTGCGTGATGCGCTTGTTCAGATTATTTTAAGGCTCAGAGATGATGCTCTAAAAGACAAGGAAGGCAACCAAAATGCTCACAAGGACAGTAGTCAGAATGTTCCTGCTACTGATCCTCTTCATTCTGGCAGTCTTTCTGTGCCTCCAGTATTGCCTACGATTCCACCTCTTGCACCTTTGAGCTATGATCAGAGAGCTGAAACTGAGAGGGGCTTAGGAATATTCCCTGGCAGTAATTTATTTGGTTACAACTCGTTGCAGGTATAAATTGTCTTTGATGTAGCTATTATACTACTAACCATATTTCCTTCTGCATGATTAAAGTTATATGTACTTCTCTTGCCCTTATCCATGATAGTAAAAAACTTTCATAGCTTTTAATGATTTTATTAGACAAATATACTGATGGCATCGTATTTCTTGGCAAAGGCTGGAGAGAATGGTTTTGGATCTCTTTCTTCATATCCATCAAGAGCATATGGAGGGTATGCTTTTTGTATCCACTACTAGTTGCAACTTTGGCTTTGGTATTACTATCAATTAAAATAGCATGTCTTATAAGATCTTGTAGTATAAGGATTTGTTTTGATGAATATGATGCCTTTTCAGGTTACATATATGGATATATAATTTATTTTTTGCTTTTGTTATAGATTGCCTGCATACATTGAGATGGTGATTCCTGCAAATGCATTGCCTAAAGTTATGGGTAAAGGAGGCACAAATGTTGACAATATCAGAAAGGTGGGTTTGGGAGTTGCTATCACAATAATTATAGCACTCTATTGCTATCATGAAGATTGTTTTAAAGCTTGTCATCATCTTACAGGCCACAATGGTTTAGGTGTTCCTTTGTTGGGTTCCTGTGAACCCTGAATTTCATTGTTGTTTGCTTAAATTTATGCTTGCATATCTATGCTAAATTGAAGCCAAGTTTGACTTACCATATAAATGAATTTAGCAACCACTAGGTACATAATAAGATAAAAGAGCTAGCTGAATTGATTCATGAATATATGTATATTCTGTTGTTGGTTATACACAGAAGAGTGCTGCTTTTTTCAGCAAAAATGTGGAACAGACAGACTGACTTAGTAGTATTTTTTTAAGTGTAATTAGTTTTTTAATCAAAATCTCTTTATTCAGGGATTGGAAAGCTATTAATATCATTACAAATCAGAAAATCTGAAATATATTTGTACATTGTATCATGCCGGAGTATGTATGGCCAAGAGGATTGTACCACATTGGATACCGAATATCAGATGATAATGAAATCTTGTGTGCTGTAAAGGTTGGATCTATTTTGGCATAAAAATCAATGATTTAGCTCAAGAACTTTGTGAGAATCATATCCATACAATGGAAAAGTTTGCTATTGATTGTCTTGAACTTCTTTTTGGTTAGCCAACCACATCTAGAATTAAGGGTTTATAAGAGTAACTGCAATTCTTTGAGGCTCGAGTATGACACCATGCTGTTTTCAGTTTTCTTCGTAGTGCCTAGTTATTTTTGTAAGTTGACATTTTAGGATTATATGGTTAGTTTTTCTTTTGTTGCAGATATCAGGAGCTCATATAGAAATTGTTGACTCGACAGCATCCCATTTTGAACGCATCGCCCGGATATCTGGTACCCTTGAGCAGAAGCGTTCAGCAGAGAACCTAATTCAGGCCTTCATAATGTCTACTTAAGATGATGGTCGAGTACCAGAGTAGGTGACCTTATGCTCTCTCATTTGCAGTGCTCTTCAGGTTTCCTAATCCCTTGGGACTATTCTGGAGAAACATGGGCAAGATCCCTCTTACTTCTGTCCTTCTGTACCAAACATAGTCTGTTTGTTCTTCAAAATCTACTGCCCGCTTGTCCTTCAGAAAAACTATTCCCTATCGTGATTCTATAAACCTGTCTTATCTATTATCGTGAATTTCTCAGGTCCTTGATTTCCTCAGTTTGATGTTACTTTCTTGTGAAACTTTAGTGTCATGAATATACCCTTGCTTAAGTCTTCAATGACTTTTCATGCTCAGAACTGCTATGTTTCACTATCAAATTTGTGCTTCATCCTTTCATCAGGCAGGGTCTATCTATCAACAGGATGATCAAGTTTGATATGTTATTCATGACAAAATTGAACTTTGCCAATGGTCATAATTGAAACAGAAGAACTAATTGATGACACCTTAATCATTTCTCTCAGCAACTCTTTGTTCTTTTTCCATGATCCATGAGTCTGATGCAAGTTCTGTTTTATTGACTACATCAGAGCTTTAAGCTTATTCATGGTGTTGTATAGTTTTATTTCTCATACTTGTTGCGACATATAAGATTCTTTTTGACTCTTCAGTACCCTCTTGTAGCATCAGTTTTGACTTTAATCTGATAGCCTCTTATGTTATCCCCCTGTTCTCCTTTTCTTCATTTTATTCTTTCTTTCTAGCTGTTCTTCAGTCTTCGTTTCATTTTCCCCAGCATTTTTTCTTAATTGACCCAGTCTTAACGATGTTTTGACTTTTAGCTATTGTATCTTGGTTCACTTTGACAAATTGCTCTCTTTCTTGATCTGACATCCTGTCTTATCCCATTTTTGCTAATCTGGTATAAACTAAAGGGTTTATTTAATATTGATGCCGTCGTTTTGGACTCATCAAGACAAGGAATTTAGATGTTTCTGGTGCCCATTCATTTTCCCCATGATTTCATGGGAGCACTTTGTTTGGAGGGTTGTTTTGTAGCTTCATTGACAAGAGGGTTAACTCAAATGGTTGACTGGACTGCTCTAGTTAACCATGAAGAATTCCATTACTGACAAATCATGTAAATTATAAATGTATTAGCCTTGATGTAGCTGTTGGAGTGATCCTGGTGCCTCTTTTCTTCTTTATAATCCTGGTATATAGTTGTCTTATCAGAGTCTTTTCTTTAGAACTAAAAGAAGCCAATGATATCTGAAAATTTTTCATCTCTAAACTGCATGCATATCCATTGAGCATAATGTTATATTAAAACTTTATGGCTTATTATCTCAATGCTTTCATGTTTTCTTGGTACTGTTATCAATCGTATTTTAAATTGTGAATGTTATGTTGAGCCATGGACAAAATTATGGATTAATGCATCTGCTTAGGTTTGATCTTCACAAAATGGGGGAGTGTAGTAGGTTATACTTTTGTATTTGACGCCCGTTAAACTTGTGTTTAACATACACAATATATCCTTGTAAAACTCAATATTTTAGATTCATTCTTAGTTGCTATAGTTGATTGTTAGAATAATGAATTTGAAACTTGAATAATACTAATTCCCATCATTTGGGGTTTGAATACTTTTTGTGATTTAATCCTTGTTTGATACAATTTCTGATAATTTTATTTTGCTTTAAGATAAAAGTGTGAGGTGAAACAGAAACTTAATATGATGTTGGAAAAAGTTGGGAAAGAAGGAAAATTAAGATTACTAACATGAATAATAGGAATGTTTTAGATATTTAGATTTTTTTATTATTTATCAAAATTCAAGTTAGACAACATATGTGAGATTTAAACAGTTAAAGCATCGCAACAATTTTTGGTAATTAAACACCATACCATTTTGATCATATTTCTTCAAGAGAGAAGTTTTAGGTCACCTTAAGAAATTTTGACAGCATGAACCCCTGTAATAGTTAAAGAAGTAGAGAGTTATAGACTAAAAATAAACCATGGAAGTGTCTACAGGTGGGCACCCAATATGACATCAGAATCTTCCAACCTTCTCTCTTGGTCTTCATCTTTCAGAGAATGAAGAAGGCAGCTCCTTTTCTTGGGTCACCATCCACAGGGGTGGGCAAGTTGGCCACTGGAGGTAGCTGCTACCAGGAAGAAGGTGGAGTTTGGTTCGAAAAGCAATTCTCCTTGTTGATGGCCAGAACCTAGTTTGGATCCTTTTCCTCTCTATCTATACACAAGTGGTTCATCTTTTCCTCCTCTTCCTCAGAAGTCTTCTAGTACACAATACTTGATTGTTTGTTCATGTATTTACTTAATCACAAGGTCTCATGCATGCAGAAAAAGTTGATGAGAAATCATTCATTGTTGCCTGCTGACATGGCACTAACATGTTGCCGACTTGTGAAGATGTAGGGAGATCCAAGATATCCATCCAGAGTTGCCATGTTGGTGCTGCTGCTATATATTATCAACACCAACTGAGGTCCATAAAGGTTGTGTGGAATTGGAGGTGAGAACCATTCTTTAGTTGCATGTTAAGTGTTGTTGGCATTATATTAGAACAATAGCTAAGTGGAGTCTCACACACAGCCTTTTAAAAGGTCAACGTTGATAAGGAGGAACAAACAGGGTTGGCCTGTCAAAGAAAGATCATGGTGACATTGAGCTAAACTAACAACTACAGCAGTGCAGCTCACACAACGTGCACTTCACAAATCGTCCCTTGTCGTTCACCATCTCTCCTGGCTCACTTGTGTATTGTGCATGATTGATGTTGATCTAAATGTGCAGCACTAGGGGGGAGGGAGCATGAAAGATGGTCTTCATTTAAAACATAACAGTCATAAATCAATTCACAAGGGAATTAGAATTATCCGATTCCACCACCTGATGTGAGAGGATTAAATTACATAAAATTTCATCCATTCTATCATTTCAAATGTTGTTCATGAACAAAGAAGAATAGAAAAGGGCAACTCTTCAAGAAATAATGCACCCAAAATATGAGAGAGAGAGAGAGAGAGAGAGAGAGAGAGAGTTGTGTAGTTACAATTATGGAGGACAGACACAAAGTCTTGCAGCCTTTCAGATGATAGATCTTGTGGACCTCTTTTATTCCCAAGTTGTCTTTCAGTTTACATCAAAGGCCCCTATCTCCATCGCACCCTCCCTTGAGAGACGTACTACCACCTATTGTGTGGACCAACAGGAATCGTGATGGTCCTATGTGAGCGAGCACATATGAGCCGAGCCTTAAAAGCACCTTTACTGGAAACTCCCACAAGCTGTGGGCACGCCCTGGATCAGGACGGTGCATTTGGTATGTAGCTTATCATGTCTCTTCTTCCCTAGGTTGTGTTCATGAAGGAATCCAATGATTCCTCAGTGTTATATATCTCAAGTATTCTTTTTCTTTCAAGCCTTTTTTTTTCTTTTTTAAGGGCAATGAAATCATATTATTATTATTATTTTTTGTGAGCGAAATCATATATTTAAAGTCAGATTGGGGTATTTAAATAATCTTCTAAATCTTAACCCTGTCTCCTACAATTTCTCATGACCTGCTATCAGGCACATTCACATCCAACATTTTAGTTTGAAAATCAAGATTTGTGCCTAAATATCACGAAAATCAAAATAATCCAATCAAAATCTCGTGTAAGAGACATGACTCAAAATTTATCTGCCCCACCTACTGCAGCAAATAAGTCAATGCTCTTCCTTCAGGTGCAATCTTACTCTTCTTCTTGGCTGACATATACCTGAAGCCAAGCAACTTATTTTGCCTTCCCAGGCATCAAAGCTAAGCTACACAACTCTATCCAGGATACTATACTTCTTTTCTGAACCCATAAACACTGATGTTGAGCATGTTTATTGTGTGAGATACATGTACAGATTAATCACAAGAAAACATTAAGGCAGGAGCACATACATCCTGGGAAACATGTGTCGAATCAAAGCAGGCATTCGCACGAAGCTCCAATAATCAAGCAAACGAAACTAACAACACATTTATCCAATCTAAACGATGAATTAAATCAGAGAGTCCACAATGTTGAGAAACTAGGGTTGCACCATATGGCGACAGGTCCCAGGCAAAATGTTTTCCTTTCCATATCGAGGATTGAAAACATGGGCAAATTCACCAAAGAATAAGAGAAAAGGAAACATGAGGTTAAACTCAAACTTCTAAAATGAGACCTCAGCATCACTGGATGAGACATCATGTTTGGATGAGACCTTCTGCTTTCTTCCATTCCTTCTCTTGCTATTAGCGCTTCCTTTTCCTTTTGATGACTGCCCTGCATCATTCAACTACGAACGCAAAACAAGAGCAATCAGCCCACCTTCTGTTGTTAAAAGTAATAATTTGAGCATCATTTTTATAAAAAAAAAATGCCACATGAGGATGGACAGGCTCAAATAGATGACTGTCAACCTGACAGTCAAAGAAGACAAAAATATCCCCTATCATCTGGAGAGGATCATCTTTCTAAAACTAATTTGATCCTCACATGTCACTTTGTTATGGTAGTATTTAACACAGACTGAATATGGATTCAATGTGATCAAAACCAAAAGTTAAATGCTTAATTTCCTATTTAGAATTTGCTGAGATCAGGTCCACCACTCACCAATAGACCTCTTTAAAGGAAGCCACTCCAACCTAACTATTTTGAAATGATTAACATCGATGTAGCGTAATCAAAGTTCATCCTGTGTCAACCTACTAGACCCGGCACGAGCAGGTTTGATCATGCAAGTAAACCTTCAATTGTCTAAATTAAGGTCTAATTACACCAGAAAATCATTAAACAGCACCCCACACATCTATAATCTACTTGAAATCTTGAGAAATGTGTGATAATATTGTTCCTGTTTTGCATTTATAAGGAAACATGACTTTTTCCAGCTAATTTGGTGTGTCGTTCATATTCAATCAACCTACAACCACTAATATCTCCAGGTCAACTGGATGGTGACCATGAGATGGCATATAGATCACTAATTACTTTGGAACACACAATGGTTGAAGCCTTAATACTTGATACCTGATTGGAACTTCACCTAGTTTAGTATAATACTAAATGATCAAATCACAGCTGATGAGGAACACCCAAGTGTATGTATGATCAGACCCCAACAACTCAGTCACTCACCCCGAAGCAGAAGCCAGTGGAACTGTTTTCCAACCCATCCAGCTTTGCCTTCTCCGAGTTGCCTCTCTTGTTGCTGCCATTGCTCCCTCCATCAGCAAACTGCAGTCCTGATGGCATCGAGCAATTGAGACCGTCGGTTGGCCGAGCTTGGGGGCCACTGTGGATGGAAGAATCACCGAATCCGGCGTCCAGGTCGTCCTGGAACATATCCAGGAACATCCGCTGCAGCTCCTCAAAGCTATCATGACCATTCTCCTGCACAGTTTAACAGCTCAAATTCCATCAAATTGATCTACCAACATCAAAATGGCATGCAGTTTTAGACCAAGAAACCACTAAAAAGGAAGTCTTACCCCAGATTTCGTTTGGCTCATCATCTGAGCTATCTCCCCAATAAAATCCCCCATTCCCTGCAGTAAAAACTACTAATTGTAAGAGAATATTGATTAAGGCAAGTAAAATAGAGAACAAATGCATACTTTTTCGTCATTATCATCCTCGTTATCGTAGATTCCCACATCATACAGAAATCTCTTGCTGGAGTCCGAGAGAACTGTGGAAAATCGAAGACAGAGACCCATAACAACGGCTTTTTTTTTTTTTTTTGTCTATTAAGTGAAACCACGAGAAGTTTCTCTAAGTTCAATAAAGAAAGAATTGATGCATATTAGAGATCAATGTATATAACGTTCCTTACAATGCAAATTCTTCCTGCAAACGAAAGATCGAGCAACATAGAAAAGGGGAGATGGTGTGGAAAGGAGAGGAAGAACAGACCAGAGTAGGCTTTTTGGATTTCCTGGAACTTCTCCTTCGCTTCCTCCATCCTTCGATGGTTTCCCGAAGCCGAGCACTTATCCGGATGCCATCTCTGTCGCCCATTTTTTGACGAAATGGACAAAACTTCCGTCAAAGACAGATCCAGGTGGAAATTTTCGGCTTTGTCGATCGAAAACGAGTAGGAACCAATCGAAGAAATCAGGAATTCCGGTCAATTCCAAAAGCGGCCAACCAGAATCATCCGAAGAAAACATGAACCAAAAGACTACAAAAAAAAAAGATAAAAAATCGAAACTTTGAGATGGTAAGTCAATCAAATCGCTCTAGTTCCTCCAAAGACATCATCTTTCCGGTCTCTCTAACAACAGAGACTCCGAAACCAACCGTCCAAATTGAGGAGAAAGCAAATACTTTTGAGTCTGCAAGCATACCATAGCCAGCTTCTTGTACGCGATCCTCAGCTCCGCCTCCGAGCACTCCTTCCTGAGCCCCAGCACCGTGTAGAAATCGCCGATCTTTTCCTCCCCGGCGGCCATTGGAACCCCGCTTCCGCCAGGATACCATAAACGCCTCCTCCGCCGCCGGTAACGTAGGGACGGACCAAAGCTCCTCCACGGACCGAGTTGACACGAGTCCCTGACGCAACCGCGAGAGAGAGAGAGAGAAGAGAGAGAGGGGCGAGGATCAAACGTAAGAAGACCTGGGGAAGAGCCTCACGGCTCCTCCTCTGCCTCCGACTCCGAGAGAATCCTCCAGAAACAGTCACCTCCTGCCCTTTTTACCGCATAGTAGTCCAGGAGGTAAACCCACCGGGATCCTTATCCTGACCACCGGCTGTCTCGCTGAAATCGAACGGTGGGATGGGGCCGGGAACGGACATGGACGGCCTAGATTGGACGGAGCGGAGATATTTTTGGCATCTATCCCGAAAGTTCTCTTTTGGTCAACGCTGACGGAGTTGCGGCCGGACCGACGGTGCGTCCCACCACCAGATATAAAAAAAGGGTGCCGCGCGAACGCTTCGCTCGCCTACCCGCTTCCGGCGTCGCCCGTCTCACGTATCCGCTTCCTTGTTGGATGCAGCGATGGCGGCCACGCGGGAACCGCGTCTGTCGCATCAGATACTGTGGGTCCCACTACTAGATATGTATAAATATATATAAAAGGAGGCTCCCGAATGCTCCGCTCGCCTACCCATGTTGGGCCCCGTCTCACGTATCCGCTCCCTTACTGGAAGCAGAGACGAGGCCCACGCGGGACCCGCTCTCCTGCGACAATTTCACTCTCAGAGACGGTGGGCCCGATGAGATAACATTTCGTGCCTCGTAGTTTTGGTCGTAGCGAATCTTTCTTGTTCTCACCGCGTTATCTGTGTACGTACAGGTTGACTCGAACTCGTGATCCGAGTCGTGGTCATGAGCAGGTTTGGGTGGGCTTGAAACAACCCCTTCCGTCGTCAAATCGATCGATCGTGGCGCGTCGCCTCTGATTTATTATGGTGCACGTGACGATACATTGTTGCCGTTGTTTGACTTTAGACTCGTTTCATGTCATGAGATGATTAAAGGTCTTCAAACTTACAAGTCATGATTTGGTCCGACGAAAATGTTTACCGGATGTCAAATCTTCATCATCCATGGCTTCGTTCCAACTTCTCAATTGCCTCCTACATTTGTTTCACGGAGGGGATTAAAGCATGAACAAGCCATCACAAGCCTGTTAAACCACTACGCATGAGGCAATTAACACGAGATTTACTCGCATGCAGTAGAGTGGTCCACAAGTTAGGGGTCAGTTGTAAAGAGGAATTAAGAATCACTATCTAGAAATTATACTGAAATCAACAGCATGTGTTTCGTTTCGATTCTTCTACAACAATAGACAATCAACATCTTCTTCCAGCACCGTTGTTCTTGCTACCATACCACCATTGCAAGTTATTGGTACGAAAAAGTAGCAGAACGAAGATATATAGAGAGAAATTAACAATCATTATCTAGAATTTCTAGAAATCAACAAAAGAGGGAACGAAGATATAGATAAATTAACAATCACTATCTAGAATTTCTCAAAATCAACAGAAATGTTTTGAGAACACCATCATCATGGTTACATTTTATTTTACAACAATAACCAACAAGATCTTCTTCCAGTATCGTTCTTCCTGCGGTACCTTGTAGCTAGCCAACTTTGAATCTGAATGTAAGTTAATTTGGATCTCCTTATGCTGAGAACTGTGTTTAGAGGGGCATTTTGCTATCACCATTTATCACACGATTGACAAATTATGCCTCTCAGAACCACTAAAAGCCTTTTGCCGTAGATAATTCCTCGATCAGCATTCATAAGCTTGCTTCCGAATCTGAAAGGCACACCTTCAAATATTCAGTTGCAAACATGGCCATAATAGACAGAGACGGCTGCACTTTTTGCTCGCTTTTGATTTAGGTTAAAATGCTTGCAAGGTAGTAAATAACCCTTGGGATTGCAATACATAGCTGCTCATTTAAGTAGATAGCTTAATGCTCTTAGATAGCTCCCCAATTCTAGTGTGGCAAGAATGGCAGTGGCATTAGTTACTAAAAATTGAAAAGGAGAATCAACAGTAAAAACTATGTATTTGATAATTGTTAATGCATGAAAGGAGAGCTTAATTATGTTTAGTTGCTAAGGGCATAGTAGAACAAGCTATGGCCCTTTGAGAGGGGAGGAACAAGCCACGTCATGACAAATCTGCAGACACAAAAATATCATAATCTTGCCCCCCTGACCAACTACTGTATTTTGCTTCTAAAATAAAACCAATATTGAAGAAAGGTACAACCATGTCCAACCATGTGAATGGGGACTTGAGATCCAAACGATTTGAAGAACATCTGAAGAAGGACTGGTGTTGGAGCACCAGGCAGAAGAACATATAGAACTAACTTTTAATAAGTATATTGCAAGGCCATTCTGATCATAGTTAAATAATACAATAATTCATATCTTATTCATAGGTAACTCCAAGACAACCTCAAGGTGAGCATGTAAAACAAAGCAGGAAATTAGAGTAGTTCTGACAT
This sequence comes from Musa acuminata AAA Group, assembly GCF_036884655.1. Taxonomy (NCBI): domain Eukaryota; kingdom Viridiplantae; phylum Streptophyta; class Magnoliopsida; order Zingiberales; family Musaceae; genus Musa; species Musa acuminata. The sequence goes on along the minus strand of NC_088357.1, from coordinate 13,305,261 downwards.
CAGTGTGACAGACCAAGATACTACACAAGAATAAATGCTTTGGCATGGATTTTAAACATTTCAAGCAGATACCGAGACTAGAGGAGTTTTCTTAGATTTAAATCCCATGCTACATGTTACTGTTTTGTGCCTCTCATCTAATGATAGTGCATGTCATTTTCACTGAGTCTACCAGTTGGATTATGCTATCGAAGTCACTATGGCAAAGCAAGAAAATTATGGTGTCTTTGGTTCATCATAAAAGAAAAATTTATGAAGGATGTCAGTTTTTGGTTCAGCTGCAAAAATTTTTGATGTTTTTGTCTTTATTTTTTTATGTAGCACATAGTAGAAAAAACAACATACGGAGTTAATGGCACTTCACACCTGAGATTTAGCAAAGCAATTACCAAGTTCTGAAACAACTTACCTTACTCTTTCCACACAATGCACATTTGTATGATTTTCCTGCATTAGTAGTGCCACTGCATCATAGTTTTCTTTAATATGTCAGTACTTGCTATGCTGGGAAAGCAGCTGGAACTAGTAAAAGAAAAGCTGTACGGATTAGTAGTGGCACATTAAGCAAACTGGAGCTATTTGCACTTACCATTTTGAATGATTTGTTTTTCTGAGACAAGCAGTTGACTGTTAGGTTTCTGAAGCATGTATGCTTTGTTTGCCACTCGAAGATAATGCTTCTCTATTATGCGGTTTAGAAAGCAAATCATGATTGCAAGCTGAAGGCATGACTGGCAGGATCCCACCAGGATTCAGAGGAAATAGAGTACAGTAGTAACCATCCATGATAGCCTCAAAATTGCAAGTACTCACAACCTCTGGAATCTGATACATATCACATGTATAGCCATAAAGATTGGGGTACTCAAGTAGCTTCTTCTTTGTGCACTTGAAGAGGACGTTGTACACAAGGTCGAAACGGATCAAAGTAGTAAATAGGCAGACATCAGCTAAAGTCAATGCATCCCCACACAAGTAGCGAGAGGTAGACAGATGAGATTCTATCATATCCAATGTGTTGAACAATCCATTGACTGCAGTGTCATATGCTTCTTGGCTCTGCGCAAACCCGCATCTGCAAAACGAAGCTAACTGTTGTCAGCGAGAGATTTTATATACATCCAATAACACAATTTCACAAATGACCCAAAATTGGTCGCCCATCGATCTAATTGTTTTCCATCAAAACAAGGTAGTTGGCAAAAATTTTCCCCTCTTTTCATTAAGAATTCTTGGCAATCCAGAGAGAAAAATGCCTGCTTGGGCTGACAAAGATCATGCACAACTTGTCCATTACAGACTTCATTGCGAGATATGCTAACATTCTCTAATAGATATTGTTGGAATTGTTTAGCTCAACAAAGTTGCATGAAAATCCCACAGAGCTCCAACTTGGAAGAACACATAAAAGAGAGTTTCTTGCGCAGGATAAATATCAAACGCAGAACAGAGCAATTGGAGTAACAACAAGATAAGGACAGAGAGAGCTCATTACCTATAAACCCCATTGTTAACGTTGGGATAGATCACCCGATTCCAGTCGTCGATCTCGTTTTTGAGCTCCGACGGGCAGAGGTCCAACCCTGAGCCACCATGAACCTCACCACCGAAGTCAGCGGAGTTCAAGAACTCGATGATCGCGTAGCTCTCGTTGCACACCACTTCCTTCCTCTCCGCGTCCCAAAGCATTGGCACCGTCGACCTCCCGTCGTAGCCGCCCCTCCGGAGCCCGTACACCTCCCTCAGCGTACTCCGCGCATTGGCGCGGTCGGGCCCGGGTCTCAGATCTTCGCCGACGGCGGAGGGTCCACGGGGGCGGAACAGCCAGGAGCCATCGAGGCCGGGGGCCGCGATGGAAACGGGGAGCGCGGAGCGGAGGCCCTTAAGCGCGCGGACGACGAGGACGCGGTGCGCCCAGGGGCAAGGGAGGGCGACGTAGAGGTGGAGGTTCATGGGGTTCCGGCAGTACGAGGCGGGGACCGAGGGAAAGGAGGAAGTGGGACGGGCGTAGGAGCCAGGTGGGGAGGCGGCGGAGGAGGAGGAGGGAGCGAGTTGGCGCATCATTAGGTGCCACGCGGCAGACCATCCGGATCGGACGGCAGAGACGAGGGCCTGAGGGGGGAGGCCGCGGCCCCAAAGGAGACGCCCGGCGGCAGTGACCAGGTCCTCCTTTGCGTCGCTAGAGGAAGAGGAAGAGGAGGAGGAAAGCACGGTAAGCGTAGGGCATCGACGGCGTTCGCTGGTGCGGTGTCGGGACCCGCCGGAGAGTCGGGGACGGGGTTGCGGAGTCGGGGGGTTGGGGAGGAGCGATGCGGCCGGCCACATGTTGTCGATGGGGTGTCATTTGGTGCGTCGAAGGTCGTTTAAGAGCTGCGGCGACACGCTTTGAGATGCGCTCACAAACTCGATTGATGCTTTAGCATTCGTGCCGAAGACCCCGAAGTATCAGAATCACACTGGTAGCGTCCGCAAAGGCTCGATGGATATATTTAAAGAGTCGTGCTTAGGCCCATGAACAAGAATAAACCTCCATACATTCTCATTCATGCTAGCCATAAATACTATTTCCTTGACTTAAACCTTAATATTGTTTTGATTCTATGATGCATTTTTCCAGTGTTATTATAGTTCAGCATGATAAAATTATCTAATTACAGAATCAATATTTCTGCTTCATTTTCAAATGGAGTGATCTGAGCTGAAGCAGTACAATGACTATTGTTTAATATCACAAATGCTTAGTTTTTTTATTGAGAAATGCTGATGGTCAACATATATATACATATACATATATATTTATATATATATATATATATATATATATATATATATATATATATATATAAAGAACTTGCAGATTATTTAAGTATATATATATAGTTAAATATATATTTATATTTACTCAACAAACCCATGGGGTGAAGTTTAATGGCCTCTATGACACATTGCAAGTAGCCAGCCATATGAGGCCTAGTCAAGAAGTAGAATAGCAGATGTGTACCTTTGAATCCATAATGTTTCAGTGGTGAGATGGGGGATGGATGGGTTCATAGCTTCACAGTGCAGTTGTTGATCATGGTAAGAAGGTACAGAGTGCTTTGGCTGCTCTTCCTGCTGGTTCATTAATGCCATTGATCCAACGACATCTGTGGTCGAAAGCTTGGCGACACAACAACAGATGGTATGATGAAGCCTCCTCTCATTGACGGGCACATTTTGCATGCTTCAAAGCTAGCTTTAGCTGCCAAACCCAAATGGGCACAGACTGCCTCGATCATCACTGTAGTTCCATAGACTGCAGCAGCTTCATTTCACTTGCAGGCCTTCTTATCGGCTGATGTCTTCTGTTTTGTACGTACTCGAAACCACGGAACAGTGATAGTATTGTAGTCAGTCAAGTGCACGTACTCTAATGGTTATAAATCTAATGCGACTTGGTCTGATTTCTTAACACGGTCAGTCAGAGAAGCAAATGCCACATGCTCCTTACCGTCTCATTCCCTCCATAGCAAACTCCTCAAGGATGAGCATCTCCGCTTGATCAAGAAAGATGTTCAAGAAAGTGAGTTTATTAGGAGAGTTCGTTGATTAAAAAAGATGCTTTAGGAAATGAATTTATTTCCTAATGTCTTGAAACCCGAAGAGATCATCCCTTCCTATATAAATTCTACATGATGAAAGTTTGTGGTGCATATACAACATATACTCGGAAAGATTCTTCTTCCTTTTAATCTCTTGGGATGTAAATAAATATTCTCTTCTTGATATATATATATATATATCATGTTGATTAAGTATCTTTAAATGGTGTTACATCATAAACTACTTACGTTTGGATGGCACCGAATTATTGTCTGACCAATCAAACTCTTGCGGTCATTTAGGCTACAAGTGTTAGGTTTCAGTTGGCAACTTTATATTTCGACTGAATTCCGATGTGTCCAGTTTGGATTGGGTGTTAAATCTAACCGATACACACATTGTTCCAAAAGATAAATCTCTCTCTTTGGAGTGGAAATAAAATAAAGATTTATGATGAATTGAGACAGCAGTGCAATCAGCTAAGATGATTACATCAGAATTGGCTTAAAGACTTTTCGAGCGTTGGATGTTAATAGAATAAACAAGAAAAATATGGCACGTGGACATCACTTTTTGATTCAATCATATAATTAATTGAGTTCCTAAACTTGAGCTTTGGAAGCTTATTTTATCGCAAGTGATAGGGTGGTGACCATGGACATGGTCCATCCATCCATCCATCAAGTTCATATATATAATAAATACAACATATAAACAAACGCTTTCGTCGTCATTGCATTGTTTAATTAGTCAAACAGCAATAATTTGTTCCATCATTAGAACAATTTTCTCTCTCTCTCTCTCTCTCTCTAAAAAAAGGTCTTTTATCTTTTACTATTAAAAGATACATGAGATATTTAGGAAATATCTAAACTTATCTTCATGATTTTTTTTTTCTTTAGTCAACATAGAGCGAGCTAGCTGGTCACATCAACATTGGATTGTAGACTTGAAAGTTGGATATGACTATAAACCCTTCAATTCTTGCCGTGAAGAGTTATAGTTATAATTGATTGGTCCCCTAATCTTCATCATATAAAGAATTGTTTTCTTGCAAGTGATAGGATGATGGTGACCAATTGACATGGTGCATCAAGTTCATAAAATAAAAGAAAATAAAAATAACAAAGACTTTTTTTTTTTACCTTGCTCCTGTCATCATTCTTATTGTTTAATCCAAACAATCTGTGGTTATATCGCATGATGGGTTATGAAAGCTTCATTGGTCAATTGGTGTTGCAGGAAACAAAGGTAGGAGTGGACTTTAATGATCACTTCATGCATCATTGTGATGCTTCTTCTTCTTCTTCTTCTTCTTTGTCATTAAGCCGACCAAATGGTGCGAGTGGTTCCCACACACACCCTCCCACCCTATCTTATAAACATTCTCCCATTCGACATCCTTACGACAGTCAAAAAGACGAGTCTTCATCGAAGGGGTTTGCTTAGCTGCTCCCAGACGCGTTGACCAGATCATCGCGTCTTTTCACAAGGAATATGGAGGAGGAGGAAGAAACAGCATATCCTTCTCCAACGTGGCTCCAAATCAGATGGTTCCCAAGAAAAGATGACGCGTGTTCGTTCGTTCGTTCGATCGATCGATCTCTGAGTTGACCATCTCTCTCCCGTTTGCCGACTCATTGCCATGTGTTGTCCCCCACGACAATTTGCAGCAGATTACAAGTCGAGGCCTACCTGTTTGACCGAGTTGACGTTGAAGTTGGTGCCACTTTAATTAACTTTGCTAACCAATCTATGCCGTGCTTCTCTCTCTCTCTCTCTCTCTTATCCACCATCATCCATCCTAATATTAATTAGTTTTGTTTAATGAGAAATAAGCATCATAATAAGTCATCAGGCGAGCCATATCATAATAAGGTAGGTAGGTATCGATATACAGACCAAGGTAAATTGAATGATACGCATCGTATGAGATCATGGTACATGATTTGTATGGCTTGATACATACCCTATATTGGGTTAGATACGCTCGGGGAGATCGATACAGTGCAACACCGAGATGACCAGATAAATACAAGGTGATGGATGATGATACATGGTCGGTCTTCTTTATTGGGTATTTTTCTTTCCTAAAGCTTTTCTTTTCAATAATAAAAAATTTGGTATATCAATATACTAATTTTAATATATAAATTTGATAAATAGATAGATAAACGTTGATCCAAGTATAGTATATTAGGGAGAAGCAATTGATGGTATGTTAAGGAGAGTTTCCAAGAAAGAATAATGAGCACATAATTACTTGCCACTCTTAACACGCCGAATCCTGCAGGCTTCGACTCGGAACTCGGAATCCCACTGAGTCGACTCGGTGGTGGAAATGAAGCATCATAGTCTCCAACGAGGGAACTAAATAATGAAATTTATGGATTCAATTAAAATTTGCTCAAAATATTTAGTAAGTAAATTAAAGTCGTACATCTAATCTAACTTTTACATCTAATCTCGACGACGACAAAAAAAAAAACATATGGAAAAATAGTAAGAGATAAAATATTCATTTTTCTTTTCAAAAAAATAAAAAAATGTATTACATTATGCTTATGATTAGATTAACTATGAGATCTATTACTTGTACTACAACAGCAATGCATTAACCGATCCGAATTTTGAGAGACGTCAAACATTTGTTCTTACCGCCACCATCGCATTAGACGTCACGTAAATAAGCACAAGGCAATCTCACAAACACGACTGGCTCGGCTCCGAGTTGTACTTGACTCGTCCATCGACACGACAAAACACGACCTTCCATATTTGGTTCGAAATCTTAAATGAAATCTATAAAGGCGTCGATGTGTTCGTGTTTGCTGATTAGATTCTTTCGCCGCCTCATCGTTGTGTTCTTTGCCGTTTGGCTCTTCTTCTTTCTTTTCTTCCAATCAGCAAACGCAGGAGAAACCTGTAGAATTTCTCGTGATTTGGTTCTCCGCCCCATCTGTTGCCGCGTACACCCTCGAAGATCGATCTTTGTTGGTGATCTTATCGTGTTCTGTTGTTTTTCCTGCCCTTCTCTTTGTGTTTTCTTCCTCTGGTTTCGTAAAGAAAAGAGACCGGTTTCCGGGAGCCGTGAGTGGCGGCCAAGAGGGAAAGCGAGAGGAAGAGGATGCTGTATTTGAAGCAGCCATGGAGGAACCTGGAGCTGCGGCGGCGGACGTCCTGACCTCAGGGGCTTCGGATGTCCAAGTGATGTCGTCCGATCCCGGGGCGCGGGCTCCGGACGGAATGGCAGCAGAGGGAGGAGCGGTGGCTCGGAACGACGACGAGCCCAACGACGCCAGCTTCTACCTGCACGTCTTCGAGCTATACGAGACTCAATCTGTAAGAAAGTTGACCAAAGAATCGGTTTTTTTCCCCCCCTTCTTCCAGTCTTTCTTGGTTCTTGATTCGTGGTCGCTTCCTCGCTGCTTAGTCAGTCCCATTGCTCGTTATCTAAAGATTCAGTTTTGTGTTTCTTTTGGTTTCTTTGATGGTGCTCGATCAAACTGTGACATTTTTCTCGACATGTCTGAAGCCATTTCAATTCTTGATTTCTTTGATTGCATCCAAATCCAAGCAAAGTCAACTGTCATGTAGGAAAATTTTGCTACTAGCTCATTCATCGGTTTCTTTATTTGGTGATGATTATAGGTGCTTCTTTTAGACTCGAGTTATATGGAGTTTAGTTGTCTTGGATTCCGTGTCTCGCTTTTCGATATTTAATCTATGTTTCTCTTGGTTTTTCGCAATAGTTAGTGTTAATAGTCACCATGTCGCTGACTTTTTTACCCATAATAGACTCCACTGGAAGACTTATTTTGTACTATAGTTAGTTTTGAGGTTCTATATCTCTTTCTGTGCAAATTATAAATTATTTATCATGTTAATTTTCTAGTATTAGTTTTAGAGGGATTGATCAGAAATTGTCATGATTAAGATCAAATCATCCTCTATGAGATTCTTAAGCAATTCTCATTTACAAACATTTGAACCGACGATTATGAGTTCCAAGATGTAGATGCACCCTGCTCAAATTTTCTGCTTGTTCATTGTTTTAGGATTCTTCCTACCAAAATATTTACACGTAGTTTGATGCTTAACATTGCAGAACTTTTATATGATCAGAAAGAACAGAACATCATGGAGACTGTTAAAGATTGGCAGGTTGAGAGCTTCAGAACTTAATATCTGTCAGGAGTCCACCACATACACTGAAAGTGAATGTAAAGAGTTGCTAAATCGAATACATGAAGAAAACAAGTCGACTGGCGGACTAAAGTTTGTCACCGACTGCTATGGCATTGTTGGTTAGTGCAACCCCAATTCATTATCATTCCATGTGGTAGTTAGTATTTTTCATTCTGAACAAGATTGTGATGAAGAATGTTTTTTCTATCAGGATTTGTAAAGTTTCTGGGGCCTTACTACATGCTCCTTATAACTGAAAGGGAGGAAATTGGAGCTATACTTGGTCACACGATCTATGCTATCACCAAGAGCAAAATCATCGCACTACCAAATTCAAGTGTCCAATCTAATATGGCCAATTCTAGAGAAGAGCGCAGGTTTTTCTCTTTTCACTGCATGTAGTACAAATGTACAATATATATGGTACTTTTGTAGGTGACTCTAACTTTTATTATTTCTAAAGATTGTTGACTTCGTGTATGTGGAAAAATACTTGTGATGTTTTGAACATATTAGATGTGTTTGCTATCTAAAATGATATTTTGGAAATTTTGCCTTTTGATTTGCAATCATATGCACCTTATGACATTCACAGTGGATATTTTCATTCCAAATTCTACAATTTTACCATATATAGTTTTTTCCCATTTGTTATTCACTTTTATAAACCATGCTTTTATCGACATTCTTGAAAGAATTCAGAATTAGTTACTTTTAGTTATCAAAATAAAATTTGCTAGTTTATTCTAGTAAAAAAAAATATTTTCTTCGTATTTTCACGTCGTTGTTCCTTATTCGGGATTATATTATCAGATGGTAGTTAGATGGTTATTTCATGTATCATATCATTGTTCCTGATTTGGTTTGTAATGTTAATATATAGTTGTATTATTTTTTTTAGGCTATCATATTTTGCACTGTACTGTGCATTCTTGATTATTTATGGAATGTCATCAGAACTAATAGTACATTTGGTCTTAATGATGCGACAGATACAAGAAGCTCTTTTGTACAGTGGACATCACGCAAGGTTTCTTTTTTAGCTACTCATATAGCATCATGCAAAGCTTACAGAAGAATATGTGCGAGGGAAAAACAGGGCAGTTGTTGTATGAATCCATGTTTATATGGAATGAATTCTTGACCCGTGAAATTCATAGCCATCTGAAAAGTACTTTATGGACAGTATATTTAGTATATGGTTTCTTTAAGCAGGTAAAATTTAATTATGTTAGTTTTGCTTTTTATTAAAAAAATTTAACCTTTCTTTCGATTTTATGTTTTCCTATAAACAAAAAGGAAAAAAATTTGATATTACTAATCTTGTTTAATCAATAGGTTTTGCTGAACTCATTACTTATATGCTTTATTTGAATGATTAAAGATTTTGATAAAGCAAGACTCTAGAGGACTAAGGGTCATTCTTCTGTTTTATGTCAATGGAATTGATGACTAGACTTATAGTAACTTATCAATACATCATGATCCCTTAGAAATCTAGATTAACTGACCGCATCAAGGGTTTTGTACACCAACACTATCATATCTCTATTCTCTAATACTGTAAAAAGTTACATAATTAGATAATTAATTTTATTTAACTTTTTAAAATCATGTTAAGAAAAACAATTTCGTTGACAACTTTTTTTTAGTTATTAGATGAGCAACAAATCAAGATGCTATTTGAAGGATAAAATGATCGTTTAACATGCATATCTTGGAGGATCACTCCATGGGGTGTGCCAAATTGTCAATGCCTGTCAGGCATGGTATGTATTGGTATTGCATTATGCTGATTGCCAGGTTGCTTGTGTCAACTGATGCAGGAGAAGAAATTGCTTGACTAGATGTTGGCCTATCAAGCGTATGATTTCACCTAAAAAGAACCAGATCAATTACAGAAGTGGAAGTTCTATATAGAAACGTAGAGTATATAAAACGACCTTGAAGCTTGTCTTTATTATGGTCAGCAATAAGATTGGAAAGTCAAGCTTTTTCAGAAAGCTTTGTAAAGCCAGGAGTTGGAGGAATAGAAACAAAGACAAATTAAGTTGATATAAAAACAAGTAGAAAGACTTCATTAAGGTTCTAAGGAGTACCTGTTGCATCAAAGATACAGCTTTCAAGTTTTGGCATTTCTTTATACAGATTGTTATCCTATCTTGTGGAAGTAAAATGCCTATAAATGTCAATTACAAGAATATGGTATGTGAACATCATACTGGTGCATAAGGTTTTACTGATTTCGGCCTCCTTATTACATTTGGAAATTACCTTATGTTGTTCTTAGGTTTCATTATGGAGTTAAGAACTAATTACTTTAGTTTCTCTGATTCAGGTGAAACTTTCAACTCATGGAAAAAATTTTTGGTTGACTCTAATTGCTAGGCGCTCACAACACTGTGCTGGGACCAGGTTGTTATATTATTATATTTTAAATCTGTGTTCCATGTCTTCCAACACATGGGATGTAGTAACTCTTATGGTGAAGAGTATCTAAATCTCATTATATCTTAATTGAAGCAAATTGATATATTACTTGTGACTGTCTTTTCTTCTTGCTTTGTCCTTCATTTTTTATAACCCTGTTGCTTTTGTGGATAAGGTATCTCAAGCGTGGTGTTGATGAAGATGGTAATGTGGCAAATGATGTTGAGACTGAACAAATTATCTTTGAAGACATTCCTGGAGAAATTCCAACATGTTTTAGTTCTATAGTCCAGAATAGGGGTTCTATACCTCTTTTTTGGTCTCAAGAAACCTCAAAACTTAATCTGAAGCCTGATATTATCTGTAAGTTCTGAAGTTTGGCAACATGTTTTTGGAAAGCAGTTATCTTACTATTTCTTCCCCTTTCACAGTGAATAAAGATAAAGGTTATGAAGCTACTAAGCTTCATTTTGATAATCTTGCAGAAAGATATGGAAAGCCTATTGTTATTTTGAACTTGATTAAGGTATGTGTTTTTGTAGTTTATGCATAAAGCACAGATAGGCCAATTTCTCTTACTGCTTCCACATCGTCATATCTGACTGATGACCAGTGCACTCTTGTCACCCTTTTTTCATAGTTATTGTTTTGTTAACAGTCAGAAGAAAAAAAACCTCGGGAATCTATTCTACGTTCAGAGTTTGCCAGTGCAGTTAAGTACGTGGATAAGAACCTATCAGAAGATAGTCATTTAAAGTTCTTACATTGGGACCTTCATAAGCATTATCGAAGGTACTTGACTTCTTCTGATATTTATTGGTCTGATCTGCAATTGCAATATAATTATGATAAGATATTTGTTACAGCAAAGCTAAAAATGTGCTTACAATGCTGGTAGAAGTGGCGGCATGTACCTTAAAGCTAACTGACTTCTTTTACTGTGAAATGGCACCTGCATTAAGATATGAAAGTGACTTAAGATGGCCCACTTCTGTGTAAGTATCTTATGTTGTATGTTCACGTAATTCCATTATTTTCATCCAATATGTTTGTATAGGAAGCATAGTGTTAACTATATACTATTCTGTAAATTCTTAGAAACTTTTCTATATTAATAATATGTTAAAAGAACACAAATATACTTGTTTATTTTATCCTAGAAACTTGGTTTGTGATATTTTGCTTTTCTTAAATCCTACTTCCTTGTCGTATACCTTTGTATTTCTATTACTCGTTGAACCTTCTAGCTTTCATCTTATTCCACCAAAATCTTTTTGTTCCTGTCTTGTTTATAGTATTATTTTCAACAAATTGTACTTATACAACAGCAACAAATTTGTCAAGCCTTTGAACAACCAACATGGTGGTATCAAAGCAAGAAATCTGCTTACTTGAGAAAGATACCATCAATGTATTCAGGTTGTGGTTGTTTAATATGTTTGCACCTCCAAGTATTATTACACATTATGGCTTAAATGTTATGCTAACCTTTTGAGGTTTCACCACACCAATGTCTTTAGGTTCTGTTGTATCATATTTGTGGCTTATTCTTCGAAGTTTTGTATATTGTAGTTTTTTTTTCTTAGTTCTGTTTTAAACATACACAAAATATTTTCGATATATTACTTTGCATATAAATAAATGTACCTGAAGTTTTAAGACCATGATTTAGCTAAGGGCATTTCTGAAGTTCTTCTAGCATATGCAGACCGTTTATTGCAAGCCCTCTTTGCAACACAACTAGTCCCAAATCTAGGCATTGAATGGGTGGTTGTTCTGCATTGGCAATTGATCATATAGCACATTATGGATCATGTTTCAGAATTTCGAACTTCATTTATAAATGATGAATAATATCTTAAAACCACCTGAATTTTGATTAGATTAGACTTACTTGTAAGATTATATGTGTTCCACTTCATCTTTCCAAAGGGATGAATCTAATTCTCCTAAAATATGAAACTTTAGCAACTCTTTTGATTGCTGATTGCTTATTCATTTTTGAAACATTTGATTTTTTATTAATCAAATCAGCCACAAGAAAAATACATAGACTCTGACTAAAAAGTATTTGTTTCTACAGCATTGGGTCATTATTTCTATGGTTTTTAAAAGAATGAGTTCATTTTTTAAGTTGTCTTGTTTTTTTTATCATAGTTTGTTATTTTTAAACATACTTGCTTTAATGTTCAGGATGGATGATGCTGGTGACCAATCATCGAATAATATTTGCAGCAGTAGCAGCTGCAGCACCACTGACAAAGATGATGTTGATATGCTAGAAAATGGATCTCAAGAAAACATGGATTCTGATATATCTGGATCAGAAACAAAAACAATTGCAGTTAGCAATGGTGGACTTTGTTCAGTTAAATCACTTAGGTGTCAGAAAGGTGTTCTACGAACAAATTGCATAGATTGTTTAGATCGCACAAATATTGCCCAGTATGCCTATGGTTTAGTTGCACTAGGGCATCAACTTCATGCATTGAAATTATCTCCTTGCCCAAGCATTCCTCTAGATGCCACCTTGGCTGATCATTTCATGACATATTATGAGAAAATGGGTGACACACTTTCTCTGCAGTATGGTGGTTCTACTGCTCATAATAAGGTATTTATCCTAAATGAAACTTCTCATTATCATTCCATGTTCCTTGAGAATTGAAGAATCATGTTTATTCCAAGTGTTTCTCAGGATATGTTTTTTTTCTTGCAATTTTATTTTCTTTTAATGTTATTTGAAATCGCTGCATGCATGTAGATTTAGCTTCATGCTGTTTACTGTTTTTGGATTGAAAAGGGTCTGAGCTTTAGATAATATAAACTAGGGCTTCTATGTAATTGTGGGTGCTCCCATCATAATAGCGAAAAGCACAATTCATGATAATTTATTTATTTTCCTTCTTTTGTAAAAATATTATCTCTTATTCATATGACATGTTTACTATCTTAATACTCGCACTGAAATGATCATAAGACCAGTGCCTATTTTCAGTTTAACAACATTTATTGGTTACTTGGTAGATTTTTTCTGAAAGAAGAGGTCAATGCAAAGCAACAATCCGATATCAAGAGTTACTCAGAACATTTCAAAGATATTATAGTAATGCCTTTACAGATGTTGACAAACAGGCTGCAATAGATCTGTATGTATAATTTTTTTTTCTGTGAATTTGTTATATCTCATACTGAAAGAAAACTCCAGTTCTTTGGAAAATACAATTGCATAATATTCTGCATAGAGATGCCCAATTTTTGCACTTATTACATACAGATTTCTGGGACGATTTCAACCTCAACTGGACAAACCAGCAATCTGGGAGCATTGTGGTGTTGGGAAGAGTGGTCATGGTTTTACCAATGAAATTTCAAGGTATTGTTGGACGTTTTTTGCATGATACTGGGATGTGTTTTTTCCTTCACTGAGTTATGATACTGCTTTTTTGCTTATTTATTTTTATTATTGCAGTGGGAAGATTTATTAGACTAATGGTTATCTTCATTATTTATGCCATATTATTTAAAAATACCTGGTTATTAGGTATTTCACTTGCCTTTGTTGTCATGTTTTATTTTTTTTTTCAGAATAAATGGTTATTTTGTATGGCACGCTAGAAAGATTAGTGCTTTGCTATGCATACATGAAAACGAAGTGAAGCAGGCTACTTATTCATAAGCATCCTCCTTTCCCAACAAATGTATTTTGCAAGTCTGTGACAATCAAACTGCCACTTGGCATCATAACTGATGACATTTTATGCTAGTTCACTTTGGGTACCGTCAAAGATTGTTTGATCTGTCTCTCTTCATACTCTGTTCCTAGATGCTCCATGATTTCTAAGTTGAATTGTTCATGACTAACAGAAGGATCTAAGAAGCCCAGCCAAGTTTGTTTAAACTAATGGTTTCATGGGTTGATATGCCAGTGACATATATGGTTTTCCTGGTCTTTTGTATCTGCTAAATGCTGCAGCAATCTTTTGATGTAGTGAATTTATACAGGTCATTTATCAAAAGATCCTTATCTGATGGAAATATACTCCATGAAAGTTATACTCTTCTATCCAGCTGTAGTTTAGTCAGAATGCTCCCTCATCCTCAAAATCATCACAGGTTGGCTACTCAATTTTGCCGTATCCAATCTACAGGTCTAGCTTCAAATTTGTTGCTACTTTTGTAGGCATAGTCACCAAACCACTGTAATTCCCTGTTAAACAGTTATTCCCCCATTTTATATACTTAACTACAAAGTGTTCCAAACTTAGTACATTAAATATTTAAAAGATATTTTAGTAACTACTCGCTGGATGTATTAGACGTCTCTTTTCACATCTAAAGATGTGAGGTTTTAAAGGGCTCATCATCTATGACCTGGTTATAAAAAGCGGTTTATGGTCATTTCTATTATTCTATCTTTAAGCTTTCCTTGCATTAGTCTTTACAGATGCATGAGGGAAGAGAATTATTAATATTTTGCTTAATTGTGTCAACAACACTAACTTTTCCTTTTGCCTTGCCTTATAGGTACACTGCCGTGGTGCCTCATGGGCAGCATTTTGCAGAAAGTGCAGATAGTTCTTTGTATAAAGACTGGTACTCGAATTTTCTGGATTTTGAACCAATTTTATCTTCTCGAAGTTTTCTTGAGGGAGAAATGAATGACAGGTAACCCCTGTCTCCTAATCTTCCGTATTCAAGTTAAGGTGGTCATTCTCTTGACTTCTTAAGTACATTGACAAGCCTGAGTGTACTTCACAAGCTCGCGACTACTCGAATGTTGTCTCTTAGTCTACTTTCAACTTAAAGCTGAATGCTGTGCCTCAAACATATCAAAACACCTTATAAAAATGAAAGAAAAGTTAGATTGGAAAAGTCTAGGCATCAAGTGCAATTAAGAGCCTTGGCAGCCACTTTTAACTACATTGATTTTGATATCCATAAGTATGGATTTCAGTATCCTTTTATGCTCATATGATATAGGAATCTTATGCCAGCCAATTATAATGAATTCAGAGTTTATCTGTAATACTTCTGTAAGCTCCTTTCAGCTTAAAATCCTTCTCCAAAAGTGGTGCCTTGGGCAACTATAATATTCTCCTGCAATGGGATAAAGTTCCTACAATTTTAGCTTGTTTATCCACAACCTGAGAAGCTGGTTAACACCATAATTCGAACTTTCTAATATATTCATGCATGTGTTGGTGTTCTATGCAATGCAATTCATCCAGAAAATATAATATTTCTGAGCGTAGTCCCTGCATAGCGTATTTATGCTTGAGGGTATAAAAAACTTGTCATCATGAAAAGCTTGTCATGTGTTTTCAGATCCACATTGAATTCTCCAATTGAAAGCCTTTCTACTCAAAATATTGCTGATGGCAGAAGTAATGAGGCATCCTCAGATCTTGTAGAAAATGGGTCACTTACAGAGGTAAACACTTCTGTCCTTTAGTTGTGAAATCAGTTTTTTCCAGTATAACAAGGAGACCTTTTCAAATTCAGATTTGATTAATCTGTCCAATGAGATTATTTTTCTACTTTAACTCATCATGTTGCACTCATTAACTATGAGAATAAACTTGACTAGTTGAGCTGTGTGAAAACACAAACTCTAACCAGGCTCAACAACATGAAAATAGAAGGAAATAATAAATTGTAGCAGTGTGAAAATAGAAGGAATAAAAATAAGTTGTAGTAGTGGCATAGTGGCAATGGAGTTGAGGCAGATTTATTGTTAGAGAACACAGTATTGCACATAAAAAATGACTCTTTCTGCTATATAAAACATGCATACTTGGAATGGCATGTGCGCCACACACATATTTGTTGAGAATACTAAAGATGATCTTGATCTTGACAAGTAATTTCTTAAGCAACATTTATTTAATTGATTTTGGTGCCATATCTCATTTTCCAAAAGACAGATCCGGAACTTGCATCATGCTGTAATATTCTCCATTTTGAAACCCATTTCATGTCGTAGTCAACAATCATACACAATTCTTTCATTCCATCATTGTTTTTGGATTATAATGTAAGCATAAACTCTTAGAAGTATGGTGGCTAGAACTCTCTTCTATATGTATCATTGAATAATTTCATAGTATATCAAACCCATTTATTGGAGGTTGAGGGTTCGGAACTTGACATTTTTTTACATTTAAATATTGGTATGGTGGTGTCCCAGACCAGTTGGAGGTTTGAAACCTTATCATTATTAATATCATTGTTCAATTGTACATTTGGTGTCAGGACATATGCATGCAACAAATCGGTTCTCAGTTAGATTTGTGTATATGACAATTTCCAATTGTAATCACATGCTATTTTGGATTTGAATAGTCTTAAGATAAAGCTGCATCATTCTGTAACATGACTATGCAGTAATGGTACGAGAAATTGAGATTAAAAAAAAAAGAAGAAATTTAGTTCTGTTTCAATTGCTTCTTGATTATTTATGTTCATGGAGAAATCATAATGGAAATACAACTTCCTTATGATGCCTGCCCAAACAGCTAATATTGTGATTGTTTTTGTTGCAGGGAGACCAGGTAATTGAAGAACAGCCTCATGACACTGTCCGAACAGCTAACAAACGGAACAAATTTCCTGACAGCTTCGCACATTGGGTTCACCATGGAGAGGCTTTATACCGTTGATTTCGACTATTTTTATCATATTCTTTTACGCTCCCATCTGATACTCGTCTTCATTGACAAGGACTTAAAGATGCCAGCTTAAGCGAGAACAGGAGAATGTAAAAGTTGATTTGATTGATGCAGTGCTGCTGTCCTGCTAGTTTGAAGGAAGTATATGATTTTTATAGAGGTCGGCCAGTTTATGATAGATGAAATCTCATCAATGTAAATATTAGGATAGCTACTTGTGTCCTCATGAGCTTGGACAATTGTGGCCGCGATTCTTTTTCTACTTCGAATTTGGTCCTTTGTTTATGTCTGTAAATACTTGTATAAACCGGAAATAAAAAGGAACAGTCATGTTGTTTTTCTCTTGACTAGATTTTGGAGGTTCATACTGAATTGAACTGCTTGAGCATGAAAAAAGTTGAAGCATCTGCTAATATTGCTTCATGTTCGCCTGTCAGTTGTTATATATTGATTGCCAAAATGTCTAGGAAACTAATCAACAACATGTTTGAATGATCCTCATTTGTTGTGGAAGTTGTATAATATGTGAATACAGCACTTGCTGTGTGGTTCGGTATAGGTGGTATTTATCAGTCAGATTATCGGCATGTGGATCGATCGACGTAAACTAGGCTGTTCAAGCGTAGTGTAGGCATGCCATTCAGCATGAACTTGTACTCCCACCGGTACAGGGCTTGTGTTAGACAATAACTTTCTTCTATTTTTGTCCTTTTTAGGTCTTTTTTTTAGATTAAATGCATACCAACACATGATACACTTGGTATTGGTCTTATTTGCCGATACAAAAAAGAAAAAGAAGACTGTTTTATTCGACAAGTGATAATTTCTCAGTTCTTATTATTAACATTGTCTCAAACAAGGAGCAGGCATCTGAGGAATCAAGCTGGACTGATCACAAGAATAATGAAATCAAACCCATGACATTACCATAAGCTTAAAATGCACCTGCAGAGAGCAGAGTTAATCTTCAAAAAATGTGTTCTGCAAAGGATGACATCATAGATTTTAAAGGGTAGAGAGAGATGCAAAAGTCTTTTTAGCAATGTATACGTGATCGGTTACAAAGATATAGGTTGCAATGCATACATGATTGCTAGCAAATGAAAACTTGGATCATATCAAGTTCCATGTACAAAAGAATGTTGAAGAGATCATTCTATAGGCAAAATTATGCATTGCCCTGTTGTGCTTACACATTGTGGTCCGGAAGGCATGGATTCTGGGACCTCAGATTGAATGGAACAACTGATGACTGCTTTGGAAGATCAAAGAAACACAAATCAAAGGCTTCAACCATAAAAATCACAACTGAGACACTTCATTGCCTTCTATCGCTGTTGATGTGACAATTATCAGCTGAAAATGCTGACGTACCAAATGGATATATCATGTCAGCATGACATCTAACCAAAATATCCAGATGCTAGTAAGTCTGATTGTTATTGCTTGTATGTTAGTTGTACAGTATAATTATTGTATCTCAGCATTGCTTGTTGCTGTTCTGAGCTAACATGTCAGTTGTGTTCCTCAGGGTGCTGATGTGCAAGTATACACTCCAAAATAGGGAGTAAGAATAAAGATTTGAAGGAATCCAAAATATGCTTGCTTGGAACTTGAGGAGGGGCTGTTAGTTCATACGCAGAGATCCAATGAACACTTTTGTGTGAGGTGAAGAAAGTTGGGAAGTAGAAAAGCCTGCATGACATGGAGTAAGGCGAGTCATTCTTGTCATAGTCTTTCATCATTCAAATTGGAATCTATAAATTGATCCATTATGCCATACCCTGTGTGTGTCAGCTGTACTTAGCACTCTGCTCAGTTCCATGGCACTGAGCTTTGCACTGATCCTGCAATCAAGGAAAACCTACAGAATAAATATTCAAGGTAAGAGTCGACCAGAAGAAATTAGTCATTGCCAACGACTTTTGCATGCAGAACAAGATCGGAATCAGTAATTAACCTTAATCCTTGGAAATCGGAAGTTGAAGGCATGAAGCTGAGCCTGAATTCCTCCGAATATTCTCATCTCCAGATCGCCGATCGATGAGCCTTGCATGGATTTTTCAGTAAGCAATTCTCCAAGGTTTATCGTCTTGAAGAAAACATGAACTAAGATTGTGACATTCGTGCTGTGAGGTGGTTGAAAGAAACCAGGAACCGTGATCAACCCCATGTTGCTGCTGTCATAAACCAGGCCGAGCTCAGTGGAGCTGTATCTGATGCCAAGCTTATTGGGGTTGTGAGCAACCACAAGTAACGAAGCAATGGCCGAAGACTGATTGGCTCCCTTGCTGAAAGCTGCATCAGAAGAATCAAGTTGAATTGCATGGAGTTGGAAGCTTGGCTTCTTTGGCTTGAGGACAAATATAATGATCAAAACTGCAGCAGCTACGAGTGCTAAGCTCAGGAACAGAAGAGGGAAGCAGTAGCTCCTTCCAGAGGAAGAAGCTGGTGACTCTGCCTCGGTGATCTCAAATGGTTGTCCACCTTGCTTGTCCAACCTCAACATCTCTTCTCCAGCAGCAGTGCAGTAATGTCACTTGACATCTGCAGTTTATATAGCCAGATTCATCTCAGACGGGGAAGGAACTGTGTTTTCCTTTGGTGATAAGCCATGTGCAAATACCTTTATTCTTTTCTTCAAAGTTGCCTCAGGAACTCTTCCTCGGTTACAACTCTTCAGAACTTGTTAGCTTGGGCTGTGGACAACTTCCTTCCAAAGATTTCTGCTTCACCTTTCTGCTTGTGTTTGTGATCAAGCAAGTGCATCATCATAGACTAACCATAGTTATCTCCATCACATTTAGCAATATTTCTGGAGCTGTCATAGGTGTGGAATGTGAATGGTCAGACCTCATTAAAGTTTCCATGATAGCTGCTCAAAACTATTCTTTGAGTGTAAAATGTATGTTATCTACCTAAGAAACACAGAATTCAATCAACCTACATAAGAGGAAAGAAAAATATTCTACATAATATTTTTTTATATTAAAATATAATCTTCTCATTATTCTATAAATACAAGCCTTAGCTCTCTCTCTAAGATATAATTCCATATCGGAAACATTTCTTTCTCACACTCATTTTAGATCTCTCTGTAGTGATTCGAGACATAAGACATATCTCTCTGCTACTAGTTTTGTATAAATTCAGCTTGAAGGCAGAGATGTAGTTTTCAAAATGATAATCTTTGAAGAGTCGATTCTCAAAATATAATAATCTTTTAAAAAAGAATTAACCAAATTCCATATTTAATTTAATATTAAGACACTAAGATGATGTTTCATCTCTAAGATGAAACAAGGTCCATAAACTCTCTTACTGCCCAGTCTCAAATCTCAAGGCAACCTCTGTCTGAAAGCTTTGATGTGGATATGAAAGTACTGCAGCATGTTTTGTTCTATAAGACTTCATCACCCAAAAAGCCCATCCCATCCCATCCTTGTTTTCACCTTGGGCAAATCCAAAAGCTGCTTAATGACCAAGCATAGCAGATCATTGCAATGCCTTCCTTAGTATACATGAACATAAAACACCAAACTATTTCTTCTTTGGTGAGTTCTCTTTTCTTTGTTGAATCCTTTGATCCACATAATGATTGTTTAAATTTAGAAATTCAATGAAGTTTCTGAACATGCAGCATTAGTGCTTTTGTCCACTCCACCACATTTATATAATAATACTTATTGATGCAGTAGTACTTAGAAGAGGTAAACTAATAATAATTATTATTAGTAATATGAGAAGATATAATTATTAATAAAAATATTTTTAATTTAATTATATATCAGTTTTTACATATTTCAATATGTAGTTGACTCGAAATAATTAAGATTTTATAATTTTGTTGTTTCTTGTTTAATATTGCCCACATGAAATGTAACTTCCATGCGATATTTAAAATTAATTTAATAAATTATTAAATTTAATTGATAAATAAGGAGATAATTATATTCTTTAATACATAGGAGTTGTAACATTCTTTTTTATTTCTATGAATTCAGATTCTAGACTAAACAACTATTTTCATCACCCAATATGCATCAATGCAAAGAGAGAGAGAGAGTAGATCGTCTCTCAAGATATTTGATCGGCTCGATCAACGGCTGTTCTTGGGCTATCGATGACCAATGGGAACCGCCCAGCGTCCTGGGACACGTGGCATAGTTGCATTTAAGTCTGGGCAGGATTCGTGGCCAATTCCGAACATTTACGTCGTGTCTTCCACCGCTCGACATTGCTTCCTCCGCTCGTCTCTGTCGGTCGGTGGGCACGGGGCGGTTAGGGTTTTGCTATAAGTTCCTCGGGGGGGGTGGAAGATGAAGACGCGGCCGTTGCACTGGTGAAGGATAAAACGTGGAGGTTGATTTCCAGCGACTCTGGCTCGGCGCCCTTGAACGTGGATCGAGGAGCCGCTTCGACTGTCGCCGGCTTGGGCTTCGGCGGGAGCGATATCATGTTGCGGACGGGTGCGACGGTGGAGGCGAAGAACAAGGTGGTTTTGAGGTCACACGCCCTTCCGCAAAAGGCAAACCCGGTCGATGAATCGAACAAGGATACGAAGCCGCAGTCGACTCCGACCACCTCTGTTCCAGTCAATCGGAACGGCGTTAGTTCGGGCGTCGCCAGTGGCGTGGGCCGGGCGAAAGAGAAGGAAAAGGTTGCTGCGGGGGAGAAGAACAAGAGGATTTTGACGCCAAATACTGGGAAGGGAAAGGAACAATCCACGATCGCTGTTGAGAAAGGTGTTATGAAGAGAAAGATTGGTGGAGAACAGGATCATGCTCGAGTCCCTGCGAGGAAATCTAGAACAAATCCGGTGATAAATGATGCCCCTCGTCATGAAAAGGGATACGATGAACTCGCGGACGACGAGTTTCACTGCTCTATCTGCATGGAGACGAAGCGACTCAATGAGAGCTTCAGCGTGTCGTCCTGCTCGCACATCTTCTGCACGAGCTGCATTAGCCAGTACGTCGCCGCTAAGGTCGAGGAGAACGTGACGGTCATCTCGTGCCCTGACCCGAGGTGCAAAGATGGGATCTTGGAGCCGGATATGTGCAAGCTTATTCTACCGGAGGGCGTTTTCCATCGATGGGGCATAGGGTTGTGCGAATCGGCTCTTGGCACCCAAAAGTTCTACTGCCCCTTCAAGGAATGCTCGGCATTGCTGGTATATGATGGCGCTGATACAGATAAACAACTGATCACCAACTCGGAGTGCCCCCACTGTCATAGGATGTTTTGTGCTCAATGTAAGGTGCCATGGCATGCGGGGATTTGCTGCAAGGGATTTCAGGAATTGGGAAAGGATGAGAGAACGAGAGAGGATGTTTTGATGAGGAAATTGGCTACTGATAGCAAATGGCAGAGGTGCCCCCAGTGTAGGATCTATGTGGAGAAGATTGATGGTTGTATGTTCATGATGTGCAGGTGTTTTCTTGTCTTTCCTTCAGAACACCTTTGTTTTACATACATGCATTTGATAGCTTTGATTTATCATGAATGTTAAGCCAACCAATTTAGTTTCTTAAATTTCTTAATCCATCAGGAGTGATGGTAACTATAGTTGAACTCCATGTTCCTCTATTATCATTATTATTATCTTTTGTTTTAAGTGAAAGATGGAGTGATTATTCGTTATTTGTTTGATTAAGAGAAAATAATGACTTAAATAGAACAAAGCACTAGATGGAGTGATGGCAACTATAGTTAAGCCAAAACCAAGCTAAGAACAAAGCACTAGCTGCAGATTTCAAAGCTCTTGTGTCATAACTCAATGTAAAGCAATCCTACTTTCTTGAATTAGAATTGTTAGTACCTATCTTGATATGATCTCATTGGTTTTTGAGAATAATGCTTTTCATATTCTTCATGTATGATCACCCTTCAGTTTGTCATTTCCACTCATAGTCTAATGGACCTCAAGGTAGCAATATGAGCCTCCTATTTCGCATATGAGAAGTTAAAATAGCGTAAAACATATTTCACCATTTTGGATCTTTTCATCTCAGAAAAATCATTGAGTTCTTCATGCATCATGTTCTGCATCAAAAGATAAGTGTCGTCAATGGTAAACATGCTCTTTTTATAGCCTGCTTTGCAGAGTTTTCCAGTATATAAAGTAAGGTTATTGAACATAGATAGTATTTCCTACCTTGAAGCTTTGCAAGGATAAAGGGTGTCATTGGCAAAGAACAATATATTTTGGAGGTTGGCAGAGAACAAGTCATGTTGTAATGATACAAAGAAGAGTATATAATCCTGCAAAAAATATTGTGTATTCTGTATGAAAATATTTGTAGACATGCTAGGCATCTTTACACATTAGGAATCAAGTTCATGATATATATATATATATATATATATATATATATATATATATATATATATCTTTGGCATGATATTTCTCCCTTTTGTAATTAAGACTAATTCTGGACCTGTCTTGTAGATTCTTCCCCAGGAATTTTAGTGGCACGATCCTGATGGCAGGCGAAGACCAAACTTTTATATATGTTATTGATCTGACTAACCACGACTGCTATTTCCTGTCTCTCATCTCCTCATCATCTTCACTGATCTGTTTGTAGACTGAGCTAATGCGTTCTACCGCTTCATTTGAAGGTGTGGCTATTGCTTCTGCTATGTATGTGCATCTCCGATGACAAAGGAACTCCACTACTGTGCGAAATGCCAGCGCTGATCTCCCCCAGGTGGCCAAGAAACTTGAAGATACTCTTGTTGTTCCTCTCTGATGTCTTTCATCGATCTCCTCCTGCTTTGCCTGGTCTAGAACTAGTTTTTTCTGTGATGCCCTGCAAAATGCATCTTGGTTGGCTGACTACTATCCTCTAATTAAAACTATGGAATGATGACAGCTGACTTTGCTCCTAGGGTTAACTTGGTGTAGTTCTTGTATATATGTTTGACTTGATCTTAAAGACAAATATATTTTAGTTCTTCCCTTGGTTTCTCTTAAACAAAATTATCAGAATGCATTTTATTAAAACAAAAAAGAGAGATTGCTTAACGATATCTTCTACAACACAGTTTTGGATGACTTCACAAGTATCTTTACAGTAACTTGTTAGATGTAGCAGTGATTGTTTCTAGAGTAATGCTTGTCCATTGGTATATGTACCTATTAATATTGAATTTGATGGTCAATCGAGGTGGAATTTTAAGCTGCTATCTTCTGCTTTTTGAGATGTGCCATTTTGAAACTCGAACCGACTGAAGTCATGGACTTGTTTCCAAGATTCCTACAGAGACCTGTGTTGGAGAGAGAGATTTCCGACGCTCAAAATGGTGCAATAGTATTTTAATAGAGGGATTAGAGCTTGGATCATACAATCTATCTATATGTATAATATTTTCTGAATGAGATTTGAAGCCGCTGAGAGTTGGTGCTAATATGACCACCATCATTTTGCTCATTTTGTCCTAACTCGGCTGAATTGAAGCCATGTCTAGTAGTCATGTTTTGAGCTCTGATCCAATAATAATATGTTGCATCTGTTTTATATTATGCACATTATCCTTTGGTACATATTACACCTCCAACTTGATTAATTTGACAGATGAATATGAGATTTTGCTTCACTACTGGCATTATAAATTGATTTCATGTTCTGCTTCATTATATATACATATATATATATATATATATATGTATATATATGTATTTGTATATATATGTATATATATATATATATATATATGTTTACATATATATATTACTGATTCAGATAAACTACTATCAATCATGATTAGGAGTAATTAAGAACAATGTCACATGTGACATGGTAGGTAATATCTTCTACATTTTTAAACTTCAAAAGGATATACATATACACAAGGAAGGAAAAAGCAAAAGAAAAAGCAAACGAGGAATCCTTGTCTCCTTCAAATTCATCTGTTGGAAAATATTTCATGTCACGATGTACCATTCATAAAATACTGCACCAAACTGTTGGTTGAGATAAGCTTGTTTGGGGGTCAAAAGGCTCGCATCACCGCATCATAAATTCCATGTTCATCTATCTCATAGAGATGTGGGTGAAATGCTACTTGGCTCACAAAGACATCATCTCTCAAAGATGTATATATATTATCTACATAATATTAAGTTACACAAATGATAGGACCAAAGAATGTCACCACCACTCCGTTAGCTTAAAAATATGTAAACGACCACCTGTCATTGTCATTTAATCCACCACAAGTACATACATATCCTTCTATCAAATTTCCAACCCCTAATTCCAAGATACATGATCAATTATTCACATCAGCTACATATTGATCTTAGTGTTCATGAGAATATTGAGATGCCAACAATCCTGAAGTTTCATTCAACAAAACCAACAAAGGAAACTGAAGGACCATGAGATTCAAATGACTTCAGTCATCTCAGCCACACAACTTCTCTAAAAAGCAGAGATTTACCTCAGGAATTAGCAAATAACACATTAAGAAATTCTTTATGCTCAGGTTCCTGGTGATCTCTCAGCTTTACCAGATGGTCAAATATGAAAAGTTTTATCTCGATGCTAGCGAATCACCAACAAGATGTATCGAAGCAAATAAGCTTAAGCACAAGAACCATCATCTCCAGAGCATCTTTTATAGTAACAACATGCCAACATAGAACCCTGAATTCTAGAGGGAAACACTTTACATGGCAACAGAGCAGACAATAGACATAAATAGTGGCGATAGATAGTAGCATAAATCAAAGGTTCATTAGATCATCCTAGAGGACAACCCTGGTTCAACATATCCTTCGTCGACACAAGTTCCTCGAACGTGGAAAAAAGTAACATGTAGTTCAAACGATAGATAAACAAGAATGACAGCATGATAAATAGTTGAAATTCCAAATGATGCTCGTACCTTGTTTACAGAAGACAATTAGCCATAATTCAAGGTCCCTCGGTATATGCTGCCTGCAATTAGTGGCAGGTCATTGAAGCTCCACAGGTCCACACCACTTTCCTCCTGAATCACATCATAATTGAGGAAGCTATCGATCGAATCATCTGTGCTGGCCTCAAGAGAAGGTATGTGCAGAAACTTCATGAATGACTCGAAAGTAGAAAATTCTTCAGATAGTTCGACAGCATCGTTCTCCTCGGTAGGTACTGCCTCTCCTGCATTGTTCTTGAGTTTCTTCGGTGGACCACCATCTTCTAGGCATGCGAAATTTTCAGATTCAGTTATGGTTGGCTCAAGAATTGTTGTGATGGCTGCAGTTTTAAACTCATGTTCCCAACCATGTTCAGAATAACCTAAAATGTTACTTCCCTGATCAAAGAACATATTGATCCCAGGTTCTTCAGTAGGCACAGCTGGTTTTATCTCGGTGAAGGAATTTGGATTCATACATTCCTTGATGGCCACCTTTTCGTCGAACAAATCAATATCTGGGTGGAAATCTTGATTGGTGTCATTCAGGTAAGTGAAAGAATGGTTAGAGTTGAAGGTATCTCTTGGGTTTGAGTTTGGTGCTTCTGCTGCAGTTAGTCTCACAAGGCACTTTTGAGGAATTGGTGCCTCATCAGGGAAGTTCACCTTGGCTTTCTTGCCACGGATCCTACGGGCTTCTGCATCATAAGCTCTTGCAGCTTCTTCAGCAGTGTTGAATGTCCCGAGCCAGACGCGTACACCCTTGCGAGGATCTCTAATTTCAGCTGCCCATTTCCCCCAAGGACGCTGACGGATTCCTCTATACTGGTTCTTTCTCTTCCTCTTAGCACACCTCATTGCAGGTCCATCAAATCCTACAGGTTTGAAAGTCATTTGTCCATCTGAAAAGAGAAAGCTAATAAGAACTTGCGGAAGAATAGAACATTACAGTTGTCCTTGATCTTGTCTCACTCACGGATGACAAAATCTACGAACCATGAGCCCAACACTTCGAGTGCAAACATTAACTAACCAATGAATACTTGGTGTATCATCACAGACATCCAAGTTTTCTTTTCCCAAAGTAAAAAAAAAAACATTTAACCAATGAATCATTCCCAGAATATATATAGAACTTCATTTCCAAGCAAAAACGACAGGACACAAAGGAAAAACCCCACTGCACAAAAGGTGGTAGTAATATGGTTCGAGGAATAACAAGATCAGGATGATGCAAGACCAGCACTGATGAAAATAATACTATCAAGAAAAATAATCACACAGGGATCCTTAGAAGCAACAAGTAGGGTGGGCAGAAGAACAAATCAAGAACTAGGCCAACGAAAAAACCAGAAAGTGTGTGTGTACACATACTGTACGGAAAAAAGAAAAAAA
Source organism: Musa acuminata AAA Group (assembly GCF_036884655.1). Taxonomy (NCBI): domain Eukaryota; kingdom Viridiplantae; phylum Streptophyta; class Magnoliopsida; order Zingiberales; family Musaceae; genus Musa; species Musa acuminata. The sequence goes on along the minus strand of NC_088357.1, from coordinate 13,278,088 downwards.
AGAATTATATTTCTATTAAAAGAGAAGCCTTAATATCAACTTTGTATGAATTCATAATTAAGCCAGCTTGGTCCAAGGACACTGAAGTAGAGTTGGAAACAATCATCAACTAAAACAGAAGGTGAGGGTGAAAATTTCAACTTTCTTCATGTTCCAAAAAGAAAAGGAAAAAAAGAGTAATAACCAAGGATTAATACCAGTAGATGAAGAAAAGGCAACCTTGAACAAAATGTAACAAAAAAGTAGATCAAGTCACAGCTCCATTTCCTGGGGAAAAAACTTTCTCATATCAAATCCGCAGGAAGAATGAAAAGATAACTACAGTAAACATCCGATTTTTATCATCTGAGTGCACCAAAAATCTTGTTTTTGTCATCAAAATGTGAACAAAATTCGATTTTTTTTCATGCTAACAAATAAAAAAAAGATAGGAACACAAGTTCTCTCTAGAACAGAGCGACCTTTGGGAGGGAAAGCAGAGAACTGAACGTCGACGAGCTCCGCCTCGTCGTTTTCCTCCGACTTGCCTGACTCGTTGTCGAACTCCTGGAAGTCGGCCTCGAAGTCGTCCTCCGTCTCCTCCACGGC